>NC_052318.1:294254-362609 GCF_016432855.1 Salvelinus namaycush
TGTCAGTATATATGAATGTGACTATGGTAACCTGTCAGTATATATTCATGTGACTATGGTAACCTGTCAGTATATATTAATGTGACTATGGTAACCTGTCAGTATATATTAATGTGACTATGGTAACCTGTCAGTATATATTAATGTGACTATGGTAACCTGTCAGTGTATATTAATGTGACTATGGTAACCTGTCAGTATATATTAATGTGACTATGGTAACCTGTCAGTATATATTCATGTGACTATGGTAACCTGTCAGTATATATTACTGTGACTATGGTAACCTGTCAGTATATATTAATGTGACTATGGTAACCTGTCAGTATATATTAATGTGACTATGGTAACCTGTCAGTATATATTAATGTGACTATGGTAACCTGTCAGTATATATACATGTGACTATGGTAACCTGTCAGTATATATGAATGTGACTATGGTAACCTGTCAGTATATATTAATGTGACTATGGTAACCTGTCAGTATATATTAATGTGACTATGGTAACCTGTCAGTATATATTAATGTGACTATGGTAACCTGTCAGTATATATCAATGTGACTATGGTAACCTGTCAGTATATATACATGTGTACCAAGCATTTCACTGTTAGTCCACACCTGTTGTTTACGAAGTGACAAATAACATGTGATTATGTTATTTTATTTGACCTTGAAAAAAGTCCAATGTAAACCAAGGTGTGTGTTACCTGTATCCATGAGTTCCACAGTGTTCAGCAGGTCGTCAGGAGTCCGTGTGAAGCTGCTGACACTCAGACCACTGTCAGTACTCTGGTTACGGGCCCTACAAGCAGTAACCAACACACACAGTTGTAATATTGGCTAAAACGTGACAAGACAAGACAGGACAGGACAGGACAGGACAGGACAGGACAGGACAGACTCACCCGTTGAGGGTGGGGTCTACATGGTTGTTCCTCATTTTCCCATCATGCTCCAGTCCACTCCTCACCGCCACATCCTGACATGGGTTACATTATTGATTATTTATTACTAGTTTACTTTATTTTACTTCCAGTATTATTATTATTGGTTCTTTAAAAACAACTGATATTAAAAAGTCTGCTGGTACTTGCTGTTACAATAAAAACATCAATTTTAAATAAATAACACACACATATACAGTGCATTCGGAAAGTATTCATGTTGTTACAGCTTCATTCTAAAATGGATTAAATAATTATTTTCCCTCATCAATCTACACACAATACCTCCATAATGACATCACAATACCTCCATAATGACATCACAATACCCCATAATGACATCACAATACCTCCATAATGACAACGTGAAAACAGGTTTTTAGACATTTTTGCAAACGTATTACTTATTTACATAAGAATTCAGACCCTTTGCTATCAGACTCGAAATTGAGCTCAGGTACATCCTGTTTGCATTGATCATCCTTGAGATGTTTCTACAACTTGATTGGAGTCCACCTGTGGTAAATTCAATTGATTGGACATGATTTGGAAAGGCACCCACCTGTCTATATAAAGGTCCCACAGTTGACAGTGCTTGTCAGAGCAGAAACCAAGCCATGAGGTCGAAGGAATTGTCTATAGAGCTCTGAGGCAGGATTGTGTCCAGGCACAGATTTTAATTTATTTTTAATAGCCTTTATTTAACTAGGCAAGTCAGATAACAACAGATTCTTATTTACAATGACGGCCTATGAACAGTGGGTGAACTGCCTTGTTTAGGGGCAGAATCACAGATTTTTACCTTGTCAGCTCAGTGATTCGATCTAGCAACCTTACGGTTACTGGCCCAACGCTCTAACCACTAGGCTACCTGCCGCCCCGATCTGAGGAAGGGTACCAATTGTTTTTGCAGCATTGAAGGTCCCAAAGAACACAGTGGCCTCCATCATTCTTAAATGGAAGAAGTTTGGAGCCACCAAGACTCTTCGTAGAGCTGGCCACACGGCCAAATTGAGCAATCGGGGGAGAAGAGCCTTGGTCAGGAAAGATGACGAGGAACACAATGGTCACACTGACAGAGCTCCATAGTTGGGAGAACCTTCCAGAAGGACAACCGTCTCTGCAGCACTCCACCAATCAGGCCTTTATGGTAGAGTGGCCAGACGGAAGCCACTCCTCAGTAAAAAGGCACATGACAGCCTCCTTGGAGTTTGCCAAAAGGCAACTAAAGACTCTGACCATGAGAAACAAGATGCTCTGGTCTGATAAAACCAAGATTTAACCAAGACTTTATTAACTTACTATGACTGAACTAGCTAGCTACTTTATTAACTTACTATGACTGAACTAGCTAGCTACTTTATTAACTTACTATGACTGAACTAGGTATCTACTATATTAACTTACTATGACTGAACTAGGTAGCTACTATATTAACTTACTATGACTGAACTAGCTAGCTACTTTATTAACTTACTATGACTGAACTAGCTAGCTACTATATTAACTTACTATGACTGAACTATGACTGAGATGAATACACTGGTTCAGAGAGCCGAATACACTGGTTCAGAGAGATGAATACACTGGTTCAGAGAGATGAATACACTGGTTCAGAGATGAATACACTGGTTCAGAGAGATGAATACACTGGTTCACAGAGATGAATACACTGGTTCACCGAGATGAATACACTGGTTCAGAGAGATGAATACACTGGTTCAGAGAGATGAATACACTGGTTCAGAGAGATGAATACACTGGTTCAGAGAGCCGAATACACTGGTTCAGAGAGCCGAATACACTGGTTCAGAGAGATGAATACACTGGTTCAGAGATGAATACACTGGTTCAGAGAGATGAATACACTGGTTCAGAGAGATGAATACACTGGTTCAGAGAGATGAATACACTGGTTCAGAGAGATGAATACACTGGTTCAGAGAGATGAATACACTGGTTCAGAGAGCCGAATACACTGGTTCAGAGAGATGAATACACTGGTTCAGAGATGAATACACTGGTTCAGAGAGATGAATACACTGGTTCAGAGATGAATACACTGGTTCAAAGAGATGAATACACTGGTTCAAAGAGATGAATACACTGGTTCAGAGATGAATACACTGGTTCAAAGAGATGAATACACTGGTTCAGAGAGATGAATACACTGGTTCAAAGAGATGAATACACTGGTTCAAAGAGATGAATACACTGGTTCAGAGAGATGAATACACTGGTTCAGAGATGAATACACTGGTTCAGAGAGATGAATACACTGGTTCAGAGAGATGAATACACTGGTTCAGAGAGATGAATACACTGGTTCAGAGAGATGAATACACTGGTTCAGAGAGCCGAATACACAGGTTCAGAGATGAATACACTGGTTCAAAGAGAGAATACACTGGTTCAAAGAGATGAATACACTGGTTCAAAGAGATGAATACACTGGTTCAGAGAGATGAATACACTGGTTCAGAGATGAATACACTGGTTCAGAGATGAATACACTGGTTCAGAGATGAATACACTGGTACAGAGATGAATACACTGGTTCAGAGAGATGAATACACTGGTTCAGAGAGCCGAATACACTGGTTCAGAGAGATGAATACACTGGTTCAGAGAGATGAATACACTGGTTCAGAGATGAATACACTGGTTCAGAGAGATGAATACACTGGTTCAGAGAGATGAATACACTGGTTCAGAGATGAATACACTGGTTCAGAGATGAATACACTGGTTCAGAGAGATGAATACACTGGTTCAGAGAGATGAATACACTGGTTCAGAGATGAATACACTGGTTCAGAGAGATGAATACACTGGTTCAGAGAGATGAATACACTGGTTCAGGTTCAGAGAGATGAATACACTGGTTCAGAGAGATGAATACACTGGTTCAGAGAGATGAATACACTGGTTCAGAGAGATGAATACACTGGTTCAGAGAGATGAATACACTGATTCAGAGAGATGAATACACTGGTTCAGAGAGCCGAATACACTGGTTCAGAGAGCCGAATACACAGGTTCAGAGATGAATACACTGGTTCAAAGAGATGAATACACTGGTTCAGAGAGATGAATACACTGGTTCAGAGAGATGAATACACTGGTTCAGAGATGAATACACTGGTTCAGAGAGATGAATACACTGGTTCAGAGAGATGAATACACTGGTTCAGAGAGATGAATACACTGGTTCAGAGAGATGAATACACTGGTTCAGAGATGAATACACTGGTTCAGAGAGATGAATACACTGGTTCAGAGAGATGAATACACTGGTTCAGAGATGAATACACTGGTTCAGAGATGAATACACTGGTTCAGAGATGAATACACTGGTTCAGAGAGCCGAATACACTGGTTCAGAGAGCCGAATACACAGGTTCAGAGATGAATACACTGGTTCAAAGAGATGAATACACTGGTTCAGAGATGAATACACTGGTTCAGAGAGCCGAATACACTGGTTCAGAGAGATGAATACACTGGTTCAGAGAGATGAATACACTGGTTCAGAGAGATGAATACACTGGTTCAGAGCCGAATACACTGGTACAGAGAGATGAATACACTGGTTCAGAGAGATGAATACACTGGTACAGAGAGATGAATACACTGGTACAGAGAGATGAATACACTGGTTCAGAGAGATGAATACACTGGTTCAGAGAGATGAATACACTGGTTAAGAGAGATGAATACACTGGTTCAAAGAGATGAATACACTGGTTCAGAGAGATGAATACACTGGTTCAGAGATGAATACACTGGTTCAGAGAGATGAATACACTGGTTCAGAGAGATGAATACACTGGTTCAAAGAGATGAATACACTGGTTCAGAGAGATGAATACACTGGTTCAGAGATGAATACACTGGTTCAGAGAGATGAATACACTGGTTCAGAGAGATGAATACACTGGTTCAGAGAGATGAATACACTGGTTCAGAGAGATGAATACACTGGTTCAGAGATGAATACACTGGTTCAGAGAGCCGAATACACTGGTTCAGAGAGATGAATACACTGGTTCAGAGAGATGAATACACTGGTTCAGAGAGATGAATACACTGGTTCAAAGAGATGAATACACTGGTTCAGAGAGCCGAATACACTGGTTCAGAGAGATGAATACACTGGTTCAGAGATGAATACACTGGTTCAGAGAGATGAATACACTGGTTCAGAGAGATGAATACACTGGTTCAGAGAGATGAATACACTGGTACAGAGATGAATACACTGGTTCAGAGAGATGAATACACTGGTTCAGAGAGATGAATACACTGGTTCAGAGAGCCGAATACACTGGTTCACAGAGCCGAATACACTGGTTCACAGAGCCGAATACACTGGTTCAGAGAGATGAATACACTGGTTCAGAAAGCCGAATACACTGGTTCACAGAGCCGAATACACTGGTTCAGAGAGATGAATACACTGGTTCAGAGAGATGAATACACTGGTTCACAGAGCCGAATACACTGGTTCAGAGAGATGAATACACTGGTTCAGAGAGATGAATACACTGGTTCAGAGAGATGAATACACTGGTTCAGAGAGATGAATACACTGGTTCAGAGAGCCGAATACACTGGTTCAGAGAGATGAATACACTGGTACAGAGAGATGAATACACTGGTTCAGAGAGATGAATACACTGGTTCAGAGAGATGAATACACTGGTTCAGAGAGATGAATACACTGGTTCAGAGAGATGAATACACTGGTTCAGAGATGAATACACTGGTTCAGAGAGATGAATACACTGGTTCAGAGAGATGAATACACTGGTTCAGAGAGATGAATACACTGGTTCAGAGAGATGAATACACTGGTTCAGAGATGAATACACTGGTTCAGAGAGATGAATACACTGGTTCAGAGAGATGAATACACTGGTTCAGAGATGAATACACTGGTTCAGAGAGATGAATACACTGGTTCAGAGAGATGAATACACTGGTTCAGAGAGATGAATACACTGGTTCAGAGAGATGAATACACTGGTTCAGAGAGATGAATACACTGGTTCAGAGAGATGAATACACTGGTTCAGAGATGAATACACTGGTTCAGAGATGAATACACTGGTTCAGAGAGATGAATACACTGGTTCAGAGAGATGAATACACTGGTTCAGAGAGATGAATACACTGGTTCAGAGAGATGAATACACTGGTTCAGAGATGAATACACTGGTTCAGAGATGAATACACTGGTTCAGAGAGATGAATACACTGGTTCAGAGAGATGAATACACTGGTTCAGAGAGATGAATACACTGGTTCAGAGAGATGAATACACTGGTTCAGAGATGAATACACTGGTTCAGAGAGATGAATACACTGGTTCAGAGAGATGAATACACTGGTTCAGAGAGATGAATACACTGGTTCAGAGAGATGAATACACTGGTTCAGAGATGAATACACTGGTTCAGAGATGAATACACTGGTTCAGAGAGATGAATACACTGGTTCAGAGATGAATACACTGGTTCAGAGATGAATACACTGGTACAGAGATGAATACACTGGTTCAGAGATGAATACACTGGTTCAGAGATGAATACACTGGTTCAGAGAGATGAATACACTGGTTCAGAGAGCCGAATACACTGGTTCAGAGAGATGAATACACTGGTTCAGAGAGATGAATACACTGGTTCAGAGAGATGAATACACTGGTTCAGAGAGATGAATACACTGGTTCACAGAGATGAATACACTGGTTCACAGAGATGAATACACTGGTTCAGAGAGATGAATACACTGGTTCAGAGATGAATACACTGGTTCAGAGAGATGAATACACTGGTTCAGAGAGATGAATACACTGGTTCAGAGATGAATACACTGGTTCAGAGAGATGAATACACTGGTTCAGAGAGCCGAATACACTGGTTCAGAGATGAATACACTGGTTCAGAGATGAATACACTGGTTCAGAGATGAATACACTGGTTCAGAGAGATGAATACACTGGTTCAGAGAGCCGAATACACTGGTTCAGAGAGATGAATACACTGGTTCAGAGAGCCGAATACACTGGTTCAGAGATGAATACACTGGTTCAGAGATGAATACACTGGTTCAGAGATGAATACACTGGTTCAGAGAGATGAATACACTGGTTCAGAGAGCCGAATACACTGGTTCAGAGAGATGAATACACTACATGACCAAAAGTATGTGGATACCTGCTCGTCGAACATTTAACTCCAAAATCTTGGGCTCCCGAGTGGCACAGCGCTCTAAGGCACTGCATCTCAGTGCTAGAGGCGTCACCACAGACACCCTGGTTTGAATCCAGGCTGTATCACAACCGAACGTGATTGGGAGTCCCATAGGGCGGCGCACAATTGGCCCAGCATCGTCCGGGTTTAGCCGGTGTAGGCCGTCACTGTGAATAAGAATTTGTTCTCAACTGACTTGCCTAGTTAAATAAAGGTTAAATAAAATAAATAAATAATACAATTAATATGGAGTTGGTTTACCCTTTTCTGCTATAATAATCTCCATTCTTCTGGGAAGGCTTTCCACTAGATGTTGGAACATTGCTGCTATAACAGCCTCCACTCTTCTGGGAAGGCTTTCCACTAGATGTTGGAACATTGCTGCGGGGACTTGCTTCCATTCAGCCACAAGAACATTAGTGATGTTGGGCACTGATGTTGGGCGATTAGGCCTGGCTCGCAGTCGGCGTTCCAATTCATCCCAAAGGTGTTCGATGGGGTTGAGGTCAGGGCTCTGTGCAGACCAGTCAAGTTCTTCCACACCGATCTTGACATACCATTTCTGTATGGACGTTGCTTTGTGCACAGGGGCACTGTCATGCTGAAACAGGAGAGGGTCTTCCACATCATATCCAAGATGTACGTTTGTATTTTTCGTATTTCTTGTATATATTAAAAAAAAAAAAAATTCTATCTCTTTTCGATTTTTAATTCGATTATACCTTCCGGTAACCTACCTCACCCAATGTGATACGGAATCGCTATTATTTTTTAACACATTCAAGAACCCCCAGTAGCTAACCAGCTAATCAGCTACAAGCTATTTAGCCATTTTTAGCCGCTGCTAGCAGCTTTTACCTTCTGTACAGACACCAGCCCTGTTATTAGCCTGGATATTACTCACCGATTTACCAGCATCGGACTGTCTCTCGACAACAACGCCGGATTCCTGCCGTAACCCCTGAGCCACTACTTCTGATCCTCACAGCTAGCTTGCAGCTAGCGCAGCTAGCGCCACTGCCACGAAGCTAGCACCAGTTAGCAAACACAATTCTACAATCACAACCTCTCTTTCGCCATCGCCATCCGGCTTGGATTCTCTGTCGACACGACCACGTCTGGTCTGCAGACGAATACCCCATCCGCTGTGCCCTCAACCGGCCTCCGTCTGAGCAGACCCCCTCCGTCTGAGCAGACCACCCCCCGGGCTACTAACTTTAAACGCCGCGTGCTAGCGTGGTGGCGGCTTCCCTGCTCCATCTACGGCTGCCCCCTGGACACTATGATCACTTGGCTACATAGCTGATGCCTGCCGGACTGTCCATTAATTCACGGTACTCCATTCTGTTTATTTGTGTTTTATCTGTCGGCTCTGTGTTTTAACTCATGCTCTGTGTGTAGTTAATCCGACCCTCTCTGCCTAGTCGTCGCCATTTTTACCTGCTGTTGCTGTGTTAGCTGACTAGCTGCTGTTATCTCACCTGTTGTTTTAGCTAGCTCTCCCAATCAAGACCTGCAATCACTTTATGCCTTACTGTATGTCTCTCTCAAATATCAATATGCCTGTATACTGTTGTTCAGGCTAGTTATCATTGTTTTGGTTTGCAATGGAGCCCGTAGTTCCACTCTCCGTACCTCTGATACCTCCTTTGTCCCACCTCCCACACATGCGGTGACCTCACCCATTGAGACCAGCATGTCCAGAGATACAACCTCTCTTATCATCATCCAGTGCCTGGGCTTGCCTCCGCTGTACCCGTGCCCCACCATACCCCTGTCTGCACATTATGCCCTGAATATATTCTACCATGCCCATAAATCTGCTCCTTTTATTCCTTGTCCCCAACGCTCTAGGCGACCAGTTTTGATAGCCTTTAGCCGCACCCTCATCCTACTACTCCTCTGTTCCTCGGGTGATGTGGAGGTAAACCCAGGCCCTGCATGTCCCCAGGCACCCTCATTTGTTGACTTCTGTGATCGAAAAAGCCTTGGCCTCATGCATGTCAACATCAGAAGCCTCCTCCCTAAGTTTGTCTTACTCACCGCTTTAGCACACTCTGCCAACCCTGATGTCCTTGCCGTGTCTGAATCCTGGCTTAGGAAGGCCACCAAAAATTCTGAGATTTCCATACCCAACTATAACACTTTCCGTCAAGATAGAACTGCCAAAGGGGGAGGAGTTGCAATCTACTGCAGAGATAGCCTGCAAAGTTCTGTCATACTTTCCAGGTCTATGCACAAACAGTTCGAACTTCTAATTTTCAGACTCTCCAGAAATAAGTCTCTCACTGTTGCCGCCTGCTACCGACCCCCCTCAGCTCCCAGCTGTGCCCTGGACACCATCTGTGAATTGATCGCCCCCCATCTAGCTTCAGAGTTTGTTCTGTTAGGTGACCTAAACTGGGATATGCTTAACACCCCGGCAGTCCTACAATCTAAGCTTGATGCCCTCAATCTCACACAAATCATCAAGGAACCCACCAGGTACAACCCTAAATCCGTAAACATGGGCACCCTAATAGACATTATCCTGACCAACTTGCCCTCCAAATACACCTCTGCTGTCTTCAATCAAGATCTCAGCGATCACTGCCTCATTGCCTGTATCCGCTACAGGTCCGCGGTCAAACGACCACCCCTCATCACTGTCAAACGCTCCCTAAAACACTTCTGCGAGCAGGCCTTTCTAATCGACCTGGCCCGGGTACCCTGGAAGGATATTGACCTCATCCCGTCAGTTGAGGATGCCTTGTCATTCTTTAAAAGTTACTTCCTCACCATACTAGACAAGCATGCTCCGTTCAAAAAATGCAGAACTAAGAACAGATATAGCCCTTGGTTCCCACCAGACCTGACTGAGCCTCGACCAGCACAAAAACATCCTGTGGCGAACTGCAATAGCATCGAAGAGCCCCCGCGATATGCAACTGTTCAGGGAAGTCAGGAACCAATACACGCAGTCAGTCAGGAAAGCAAAGGCCAGCTTTTTCAAGCAGAAATTTGCATCCTGTAGCTCTAACTCCAAAAAGTTCTGGGATACTGTAAAGTCCATGGAGAACAAGAGCACCTCCTCCCAGCTGCCCACTGCACTGAGGCTAGGTAACACGGTCACCACCGATAAATCCGTGATAATCGAAAACTTCAACAAGCATTTCTCAATGGCTGGCCATGCCTTCCTCCTGGCGACTCCAACCTTGGCCAACAGCCCCGCCCCCCCCGCTGCTACTCGCCCAAGCCTCCCCAGCTTCTCCTTTACCCATATCCAGATAGCAGATGTTCTGAAAGAGCTGGAAACCTGGACCCATACAAATCAGCTGGGCTTGACAATCTGGACCCCCTATTTCTGAAACTGTCCGCCGCCATTGTCGCACCCCCTATTACCAGCCTGTTCAACCTCTCCTTCGTATCATCTGAGATCCCCAAGGATTGGAAAGCTGCCGCGGTCATCCCCCTCTTCAAAGGGGGAGACACCCTGGACCCAAACTGTTACAGACCTATATCCATCCTGCCCTGCCTATCTAAGGTCTTCGAAAGCCAAGTCAACAAACAGATCACTGACCATCTCGAATCCCACCGTACCTTCTCCGCTGTGCAATCCGGTTTCCGAGCCGGTCACGGGTGCACCTCAGCCACGCTCAAGGTACTAAACGATATCATAACCGCCATCGATAAAAGACATTACTGTGCAGCCGTCTTCATCGACCTGGCCAAGGCTTTCGACTCTGTCAATCACCATATTCTTATCGGCAGACTCAGTAGCCTCGGTTTTTCTAATGACTGCCTTGCCTGGTTCACCAACTACTTTGCAGACAGAGTTCAGTGTGTCAAATCGGAGGGCATGTTGTCCGGTCCTCTGGCAGTCTCTATGGGGGTACCACAGGGTTCAATTCTCGGGCCGACTCTTTTCTCTGTATATATCAATGATGTTGCTCTTGCTGCGGGCGATTCCCTGATCCACCTCTACGCAGACGACACCATACTGTATACTTCTGGCCCTTCCTTGGACACTGTGCTATCTAACCTCCAAACGAGCTTCAATGCCATACAACACTCCTTCCGTGGCCTCCAACTGCTCTTAAACGCTAGTAAAACCAAATGCATGCTTTTCAACCGTTCGCTGCCTGCACCCGCACGCCCGACTAGCATCACCACCATGGACGGTTCCGACCTAGAATATGTGGACATCTATAAGTACCTAGGTGTCTGGCTAGACTGCAAACTCTCCTTCCAGACTCATATCAAACATCTCCAATCCAAAATCAAATCTAGAGTCGGCTTTCTATTTCGCAACAAAGCCTCCTTCACTCACGCCGCCAAACTTACCCTAGTAAAACTGACTATCCTACCGATCCTCGACTTCGGCGATGTCATCTACAAAATAGCTTCCAATACTCTACTCAGCAAACTGGATGCAGTTTATCACAGTGCCATCCGTTTTGTTACTAAAGCACCTTATACGACCCACCACTGCGACCTGTATGCCCTAGTCGGCTGGCCCTCGCTACATGTTCGTCGTCAGACCCACTGGCTCCAGGTCATCTACAAGGCTATGCTAGGTAAAGTGCCGCCTTATCTCAGTTCACTGGTCACGATGGCTACACCCACCCGTAGCACGCGCTCCAGCAGGTGTATCTCACTGATCATCCCTAAAGCCAAAACCTCATTTGGACGCCTTTCCTTCCAGTTCTCTGCTGCCTGCGACTGGAACGAATTGCAAAAATCTCTGAAGTTGGAGACTTTTATTTCCCTCAACAACTTTAAACATCTGCTATCTGAGCAGCTAACCGATCGCTGCAGCTGTACATAGTCCATCTGTATATAGCCCACCCAATTTACCTACCTCACCCCCCATACTGCTTTTATTTATTTACTTTTCTGCTCTTTTGCACACCAGTATCTCTACTTGCACATGATCATCTGATGATTTATCACTCCAGTGTTAATCTGCTAAATAGTAATTATTCGCTCCTATGGCCTATTTATTGCCTACCTCCTCATGCCTTTTGCACACATTGTATATAGATTCTCTTTTTTTCTACCATGTTATTGACTTGTTTATTGTTTACTCCATGTGTAACTCTGGTGTTGTTGTCTGTTCACACTGCTTTGCTTTATCTTGGCCAGGTCACAGTTGTAAATGAGAACTTGTTCTCAACTGGCCTACCTGGTTAAATAAAGGGTTAGGGTTGTAAATGAGAACTTGTTCTCAACTGGCCTACCTGGTTAAATAAAGGGTTAGGGTTGTAAATGAGAACTTGTTCTCAACTAGTCTACCTGGTTAAATAAAGGGTTAGGGTTGTAAATGAGAACTTGTTCTCAACTAGCCTACCTGGTTAAATAAAGGGTTAGGGTTGTAAATGAGAACTTGTTCTCAACTGGCCTACCTGGTTAAATAAAGGGTTAGGGTTGTAAATGAGAACTTGTTCTCAACTACCTGGTTAAATAAAGGGTTAGGGTTGTAAATGAGAACTTGTTCTCAACTAGTCTACCTGGTTAAATAAAGGGTTAGGGTTGTAAATGAGAACTTGTTCTCAACTAGCCTACCTGGTTAAATAAAGGGTTAGGGTTGTAAATGAGAACTTGTTCTCAACTAGCCTACCTGGTTAAATAAAGGGTTAGGGTTGTAAATGAGAACTTGTTCTCAACTGGCCTACCTGGTTAAATAAAGGGTTAGGGTTGTAAATGAGAACTTGTTCTCAACTACCTGGTTAAATAAAGGGTTAGGGTTGTAAATGAGAACTTGTTCTCAACTGACCACCTGGTTAAATAAAGGGTTAGGGTTGTAAATGAGAACTTGTTCTCAACTGGCCGACCTGGTTAAATAAAGGGTTAGGGTTGTAAATGAGAACTTGTTCTCAACTACCTGGTTAAATAAAGGGTTAGGGTTGTAAATGAGAACTTGTTCTCAACTGGCCTACCTGGTTAAATAAAGGGTTAGGGTTGTAAATGAGAACTTGTTCTCAACTACCTGGTTAAATAAAGGGTTAGGGTTGTAAATGAGAACTTGTTCTCAACTAGCCGACCTGGTTAAATAAAGGGTTAGGGTTGTAAATGAGAACTTGTTCTCAACTGGCCTACCTGGTTAAATAAAGGGTTAGGGTTGTAAATGAGAACTTGTTCTCAACTGGCCTACCTGGTTAAATAAAGGGTTAGGGTTGTAAATGAGAACTTGTTCTCAACTGGCCTACCTGGTTAAATAAAGGGTTAGGGTTGTAAATGAGAACTTGTTCTCAACTGGCCACCTGGTTAAATAAAGGGTTAGGGTTGTAAATGAGAACTTGTTCTCAACTGGCCGACCTGGTTAAATAAAGGGTTAGGGTTGTAAATGAGAACTTGTTCTCAACTACCTGGTTAAATAAAGGGTTAGGGTTGTAAATGAGAACTTGTTCTCAACTGGCCTACCTGGTTAAATAAAGGGTTAGGGTTGTAAATGAGAACTTGTTCTCCACTACCTGGTTAAATAAAGGGTTAGGGTTGTAAATGAGAACTTGTTCTCAACTGGCCTACCTGGTTAAATAAAGGGTTAGGGTTGTAAATGAGAACTTGTTCTCAACTACCTGGTTAAATAAAGGGTTAGGGTTGTAAATGAGAACTTGTTCTCAACTAGCCTACCTGGTTAAATAAAGGGTTAGGGTTGTAAATGAGAACTTGTTCTCAACTGGCCGACCTGGTTAAATAAAGGGTTAGGGTTGTAAATGAGAACTTGTTCTCAACTGGCCACCTGGTTAAATAAAGGGTTAGGGTTGTAAATGAGAACTTGTTCTCAACTAGTCTACCTGGTTAAATAAAGGGTTAGGGTTGTAAATGAGAACTTGTTCTCCACTACCTGGTTAAATAAAGGGTTAGGGTTGTAAATGAGAACTTGTTCTCAACTAGCCTACCTGGTTAAATAAAGGGTTAGGGTTGTAAATGAGAACTTGTTCTCAACTGGCCTACCTGGTTAAATAAAGGGTTAGGGTTGTAAATGAGAACTAGTTCTCAACTACCTGGTTAAATAAAGGGTTAGGGTTGTAAATGAGAACTTGTTCTCAACTGGCCTACCTGGTTAAATAAAGGGTTAGGGTTGTAAATGAGAACTTGTTCTCAACTACCTGGTTAAATAAAGGGTTAGGGTTGTAAATGAGAACTTGTTCTCAACTGGCCGACCTGGTTAAATAAAGGGTTAGGGTTGTAAATGAGAACTTGTTCTCAACTGGCCTACCTGGTTAAATAAAGGGTTAGGGTTGTAAATGAGAACTTGTTCTCAACTGGCCTACCTGGTTAAATAAAGGGTTAGGGTTGTAAATGAGAACTTGTTCTCAACTGGCCTACCTGGTTAAATAAAGGGTTAGGGTTGTAAATGAGAACTTGTTCTCAACTGGCCTACCTGGTTAAATAAAGGGTTAGGGTTGTAAATGAGAACTTGTTCTCAACTGGCCGACCTGGTTAAATAAAGGGTTAGGGTTGTAAATGAGAACTTGTTCTCAACTGGCCTACCTGGTTAAATAAAGGGTTAGGGTTGTAAATGAGAACTTGTTCTCAACTGGCCTACCTGGTTAAATAAAGGGTTAGGGTTGTAAATGAGAACTTGTTCTCAACTACCTGGTTAAATAAAGGGTTAGGGTTGTAAATGAGAACTTGTTCTCAACTAGCCTACCTGGTTAAATAAAGGGTTAGGGTTGTAAATGAGAACTTGTTCTCAACTGGCCACCTGGTTAAATAAAGGGTTAGGGTTGTAAATGAGAACTTGTTCTCAACTGGCCTACCTGGTTAAATAAAGGGTTAGGGTTGTAAATGAGAACTTGTTCTCAACTGGCCACCTGGTTAAATAAAGGGTTAGGGTTGTAAATGAGAACTTGTTCTCAACTGGCCTACCTGGTTAAATAAAGGGTTAGGGTTGTAAATGAGAACTTGTTCTCAACTACCTGGTTAAATAAAGGGTTAGGGTTGTAAATGAGAACTTGTTCTCAACTAGCCTACCTGGTTAAATAAAGGGTTAGGGTTGTAAATGAGAACTTGTTCTCAACTGGCCACCTGGTTAAATAAAGGGTTAGGGTTGTAAATGAGAACTTGTTCTCAACTGGCCTACCTGGTTAAATAAAGGGTTAGGGTTGTAAATGAGAACTTGTTCTCAACTGGCCACCTGGTTAAATAAAGGGTTAGGGTTGTAAATGAGAACTTGTTCTCAACTGGCCTACCTGGTTAAATAAAGGGTTAGGGTTGTAAATGAGAACTTGTTCTCAACTACCTGGTTAAATAAAGGGTTAGGGTTGTAAATGAGAACTTGTTCTCAACTAGTCTACCTGGTTAAATAAAGGGTTAGGGTTGTAAATGAGAACTTGTTCTCAACTGGCCACCTGGTTAAATAAAGGGTTAGGGTTGTAAATGAGAACTTGTTCTCAACTGGCCACCTGGTTAAATAAAGGGTTAGGGTTGTAAATGAGAACTTGTTCTCAACTGGCCAGCTGGTTAAATAAAGGGTTAGGGTTGTAAATGAGAACTTGTTCTCAACTGGCCACCTGGTTAAATAAAGGGTTAGGGTTGTAAATGAGAACTTGTTCTCAACTACCTGGTTAAATAAAGGGTTAGGGTTGTAAATGAGAACTTGTTCTCAACTGGCCGACCTGGTTAAATAAAGGGTTAGGGTTGTAAATGAGAACTTGTTCTCAACTACCTGGTTAAATAAAGGGTTAGGGTTGTAAATGAGAACTTGTTCTCAACTGGCCTACCTGGTTAAATAAAGGGTTAGGGTTGTAAATGAGAACTTGTTCTCAACTGGCCTACCTGGTTAAATAAAGGGTTAGGGTTGTAAATGAGAACTTGTTCTCAACTGGCCTACCTGGTTAAATAAAGGGTTAGGGTTGTAAATGAGAACTTGTTCTCAACTGGCCTACCTGGTTAAATAAAGGGTTAGGGTTGTAAATGAGAACTTGTTCTCAACTGGCCTACCTGGTTAAATAAAGGGTTAGGGTTGTAAATGAGAACTTGTTCTCAACTGGCCTACCTGGTTAAATAAAGGGTTAGGGTTGTAAATGAGAACTTGTTCTCAACTGGCCGACCTGGTTAAATAAAGGGTTAGGGTTGTAAATGAGAACTTGTTCTCAACTGGCCGACCTGGTTAAATAAAGGGTTAGGGTTGTAAATGAGAACTTGTTCTCAACTGGCCGACCTGGTTAAATAAAGGGTTAGGGTTGTAAATGAGAACTTGTTCTCAACTACCTGGTTAAATAAAGGGTTAGGGTTGTAAATGAGAACTTGTTCTCAACTGGCCTACCTGGTTAAATAAAGGGTTAGGGTTGTAAATGAGAACTTGTTCTCAACTGGCCTACCTGGTTAAATAAAGGGTTAGGGTTGTAAATGAGAACTTGTTCTCAACTGGCCTACCTGGTTAAATAAAGGGTTAGGGTTGTAAATGAGAACTTGTTCTCAACTGGCCTACCTGGTTAAATAATGGGTTAGGGTTGTAAATGAGAACTTGTTCTCAACTAGTCTACCTGGTTAAATAAAGGGTTAGGGTTGTAAATGAGAACTTGTTCTCAACTGGCCTACCTGGTTAAATAAAGGGTTAGGGTTGTAAATGAGAACTTGTTCTCAACTGGCCGACCTGGTTAAATAAAGGGTTAGGGTTGTAAATGAGAACTTGTTCTCAACTACCTGGTTAAATAAAGGGTTAGGGTTGTAAATGAGAACTTGTTCTCAACTGGCCTACCTGGTTAAATAAAGGGTTAGGGTTGTAAATGAGAACTTGTTCTCAACTGGCCACCTGGTTAAATAAAGGGTTAGGGTTGTAAATGAGAACTTGTTCTCAACTGGCCTACCTGGTTAAATAATGGGTTAGGGTTGTAAATGAGAACTTGTTCTCAACTGGCCTACCTGGTTAAATAATGGGTTAGGGTTGTAAATGAGAACTTGTTCTCAACTGGCCTACCTGGTTAAATAAAGGGTTAGGGTTGTAAATGAGAACTTGTTCTCAACTGGCCTACCTGGTTAAATAAAGGGTTAGGGTTGTAAATGAGAACTTGTTCTCAACTACCTGGTTAAATAAAGGGTTAGGGTTGTAAATGAGAACTTGTTCTCAACTGGCCTACCTGGTTAAATAAAGGGTTAGGGTTGTAAATGAGAACTTGTTCTCAACTACCTGGTTAAATAAAGGGTTAGGGTTGTAAATGAGAACTTGTTCTCAACTGGCCTACCTGGTTAAATAAAGGGTTAGGGTTGTAAATGAGAACTTGTTCTCAACTGGCCTACCTGGTTAAATAAAGGGTTAGGGTTGTAAATGAGAACTTGTTCTCAACTGGCCACCTGGTTAAATAAAGGGTTAGGGTTGTAAATGAGAACTTGTTCTCAACTGGCCTACCTGGTTAAATAAAGGGTTAGGGTTGTAAATGAGAACTTGTTCTCAACTGGCCTACCTGGTTAAATAAAGGGTTAGGGTTGTAAATGAGAACTTGTTCTCAACTGGCCTACCTGGTTAAATAAAGGGTTAGGGTTGTAAATGAGAACTTGTTCTCAACTGGCCTACCTGGTTAAATAAAGGGTTAGGGTTGTAAATGAGAACTTGTTCTCAACTGGCCTACCTGGTTAAATAAAGGGTTAGGGTTGTAAATGAGAACTTGTTCTCAACTGGCCTACCTGGTTAAATAAAGGGTTAGGGTTGTAAATGAGAACTTGTTCTCAACTGGCCTACCTGGTTAAATAAAGGGTTAGGGTTGTAAATGAGAACTTGTTCTCAACTGGCCTACCTGGTTAAATAAAGGGTTAGGGTTGTAAATGAGAACTTGTTCTCAACTGGCCTACCTGGTTAAATAAAGGGTTAGGGTTGTAAATGAGAACTTGTTCTCAACTGGCCTACCTGGTTAAATAAAGGGTTAGGGTTGTAAATGAGAACTTGTTCTCAACTGGCCACCTGGTTAAATAAAGGTGAAAAAACAAAACAAAACTGTTGCCACAAAGTTGGAAGCACTGAATTATCTACAATGTCATTGTCTGCTGTAACGTTAAGATTTCCCTTCACTGGAACTTAAAGACCTAGCCCGAACCAGCCCCAGACCATTATTCCTCCTCCACCAAACTTTGCACTACGCATATGTACAGGTAGTGTTTTCCTGGCAACCGCCAAACCCAGATTAGTCCGTCGGACTGCCAGAGGCAGTTTGGAACTCGGTAGTGAGTGTTGCAATTGAGGACAGACGATTTTACACGCCACGCACTTCAGCGGTCCCGTCCTGTGAGCTTGTGTGGCCTACCACTTCCCGGCTGAGCCGTTGTTGCTCCGAGATGTTTCCACTTCACAATAACAGCACTAACAACTAACCGGGGCAGTTCTAGCAGGGCCTAAATTTGACGAACTGACTTGTTGGAAAGATGGCATCCTAAGACGGTGCCATTTTGAAAGTCACTGAGCTCTTCCAGTAAGGCCATTCTACTGCCAATGTTTGTCTATGGAGATTGCATGGCTGTGTGCTCAATTTTTTTCAACAGTAGCCAAATCCACTGTTATGAAGGGGTGTCCACATACTTTTGTATAGATAGTGTATATTAGTGTTTTATTTTTCATAAATGTTTTACAAATGTTAAAAGTTTTGTTCCACTTTGACATTAGAGTATTTTGTGTAGATTGTTGACATAATTTTTTTTGTTTAAGACAATGAAATGCATTTTAAACCCACTTTGTAACAAAATGTGGTAAGTCAAGGGGTGTGAATACTTTCTGAAGGCACAGTATAGAACATAATATCCATATATATTCCAGTGTGTTTGACCCCTGACCTGTACTCTGATTGGACGGGCCAGGTCCTGTTGTTTCCGCCTCAGCCTGTCCTTCTCCACCTGCAGCTGCTGCCTGCGCTTGGTTACCACTGTCGCAATGCCAACCGGGTCAGAGGTCAGGGTTGAGGGCTTCACCTGGGCTACAGCACCCTGGACTGGAGGGAGGACAGGGTCAGAAGTTAGGGAGGGAGACAGGGTCGGGGAGGGAAACAGGGTCAGAGGTTAGGGAGGGATACAAGGTCAGGGTTAATGTTAGGGAGGGACACCGGGTCAGGGGTTAATGTTAGGGAGGGGGACCGGGTCAGGGGTTAATGTTAGGGAGAGAGACAGGGTCAGGGGTTAATGTTAGGGAGGGAGACAGGGTCAGGGGTTAATGTTAGGGAGGGAGACCGGGTCAGGGTTAATGTTAGGGAGGGAGACCGGGTCAGGGGTTAATGTTAGGGAGGGAGACCGGGTCAGGGGTTAATGTTAGGGAGGGACACCGGGTCAGGGGTTAATGTTAGGGAGGGAGACAGGGTCAGGGGTTAATGTTAGGGAGGGAGACCGGGTCGGGGAGGGAGACCGGGTCAGGGGTTAATGTTAGGGAGGGAGACAAGGTCAGGGGTTAATGTTAGGGAGGGGGACCGGGTCAGGGGTTAATGTTAGGGAGGGAGACAGGGTCAGGGGTTAATGTTAGGGAGGGAGACAGGGTCAGGGGTTAATGTTAGGGAGGGAGACAGGGTCAGGGGTTAATGTTAGGGAGGGAGACAGGGTCAGGGGTTAATGTTAGGGAGGGAGACCGGGTCAGGGGTTAATGTTAGGGAGGGAGACAAGGTCAGGGGTTAATGTTAGGGAGGGAGTCCGGGTCAGGGGTTAATGTTAGGGAGGGAGACCAGGTCAGGGGTTAATGTTAGGGAGGGAGACAAGGTCAGGGTTAATGTTAGGGAGGGAGACCGGGTCAGGGGTTAATGTTAGGGAGGGAGACAGGGTCAGGGGTTAATGTTAGGGAGGGAGACAAGGTCAGGGGTTAATGTTAGGGAGGGAGTCCGGGTCAGGGGTTAATGTTAGGGAGGGAGACCGGGTCAGGGGTTAATGTTAGGGAGGGAGACAAGGTCAGGGGTTAATGTTAGGGAGGGAGACAGGGTCAGGGGTTAATGTTAGGGAGGGAGACAGGGTCAGGGGTTAATGTTAGGGAGGGAGACCGGGTCAGGGGTTAATGTTAGGGAGGGAGACAGGGTCAGGGGTTAATGTTAGGGAGGGAGACAGGGTCAGGGGTTAATGTTAGGGAGGGAGACCGGGTCAGGGGTTAATGTTAGGGAGGGAGACCGGGTCAGGGGTTAATGTTAGGGAGGGAGACCGGGTCAGGGGTTAATGTTAGGGAGGGAGACCGGGTCAGGGGTTAATGTTAGGGAGGGAGACCGGGTCAGGGGTTAATGTTAGGGAGGGAGACCGGGTCAGGGGTTAATGTTAGGGAGGGAGACCGGGTCAGGGGTTAATGTTAGGGAGGGAGACAGGGTCAGGGGTTAATGTTAGGGAGGGAGACAGGGTCAGGGGTTAATGTTAGGGAGGGAGACCAGGTCAGGGGTTAATGTTAGGGAGGGAGACCAGGTCAGGGGTTAATGTTAGGGAGGGAGACCAGGTCAGGGGTTAATGTTAGGGAGGGAGACAGGGTCAGGGGTTAATGTTAGGGAGGGAGACAGGGTCAGGGGTTAATGTTAGGGAGGGAGACAGGGTCAGGGGTTAATGTTAGGGAGGGAGACAGGGTCAGGGGTTAATGTTATGGAGGGAGACCGGGTCAGGGGTTAATGTTAGGGAGGGAGACAGGGTCAGGGGTTAATGTTATGGAGGGAGACCGGGTCAGGGGTTAATGTTAGGGAGGGAGACCGGGTCAGGGGTTAATGTTAGGGAGGGAGACCGGGTCAGGGGTTAATGTTAGGGAGGGAGACAAGGTCACGGGTTAATGTTAGGGAGGGAGACAGGGTCAGGGGTTAATGTTAGGGAGGGAGACAGGGTCAGGGGTTAATGTTAGGGAGGGAGACCGGGTCAGGGTTAATGTTAGGGAGGGAGACCGGGTCAGGGGTTAATGTTAGGGAGGGAGACAGGGTCAGGGGTTAATGTTAGGGAGGGAGACAGGGTCAGGGGTTAATGTTAGGGAGGGAGACAGGGTCAGGGGTTAATGTTAGGGAGGGAGACAGGGTCAGGGGTTAATGTTAGGGAGGGAGACAGGGTCAGGGGTTAATGTTAGGGAGGGAGACCGGGTCAGGGGTTAATGTTAGGGAGGGAGACAGGGTCAGGGTGTCTGTGACTGTTAGGGAGGGAGACAAGGTCAGGGGTTAATGTTAGGGAGGGAGACCGGGTCAGGGGTTAATGTTAGGGAGGGAGACAAGGTCAGGGGTTAATGTTAGGGAGGGAGACAGGGTCAGGGGTTAATGTTAGGGAGGGAGACAGGGTCAGGGGTTAATGTTAGGGAGGGAGACAGGGTCAGGGGTTAATGTTAGGGAGGGAGACAGGGTCAGGGGTTAATGTTAGGGAGGGAGACAGGGTCAGGGGTTAATGTTAGGGAGGGAGACAGGGTCAGGGTGTCTGTGACTGTTAGGGAGTGTCTTATCTACCAGTTGTTCCTGTTTAACCAGACTGTTCTCTCTGGCCTTGAGGCAACTCTCCCTCTCCCTGTTTCGGTCGCTCCCTCCGTCTCTCTCTCTCTCTCTCTCCCTCCGTCTCTCGCTCCCTTCCTCCGTCTCTCCCTCCCTCCCTCCGTCCGTCTCTCGCTCCCTCCCTCCCTCCGTCCGTCTCTTGCTCTCTCCGTCTCTCGCTCTCTCCGTCCCTCGCTCTCTCCCTTCCTCTGTCTCTCGCTCTCTCCCTTCCTCTGTCTCTCGCTCTCTCCCTTCCTCGCTCTCTCCGTCCCTCGCTCTCTCCGTCCCTCGCTCTCTCCCTTCCTCTGTCTCTCGCTCGCTCCCTTCCTCGCTCTCTCCGTCCCTCACTCTCTCCGTCTCTCCCCCTGTCTCTCGCTCCCTTCCTCCGTCTCTCCCTCCCTCCCTCCGTCCGTCTCTCGCTCCCTCCCTCCCTCCGTCCGTCTCTTGCTCTCTCCGTCTCTCGCTCTCTCCGTCCCTCACTCTCTCCCTTCCTCTGTCTCTCGCTCTCTCCCTTCCTCTGTCTCTCGCTCTCTCCCTTCCTCGCTCTCTCCGTCCCTCGCTCTCTCCGTCCCTCGCTCTCTCCCTTCCTCTGTCTCTCGCTCGCTCCCTTCCTCGCTCTCTCCGTCCCTCGCTCTCTCCGTCTCTCCCCCTGTCTCTCCCTCCCTCCCCGTCTCTCCCTCCCTCCCCCTCCCTCCCTCCCCGTCTCTCCTTCCCTGTCTCATTTTGAACGAGCATATCTCCTGTGCTGTTTGAGCTGCAGTCACAACATTTTGTACATATACAGAGCATTCGGAAAGTATTCAGACCCGTTGACTTTTTCCACGATTTGTTATGTTCCAGCCTTACTATAAAATGTATTAAATTGTTTTCTCCCCTCACCAACCTACACAAAATACCGCATAAAAAAACGGAAATATGACATTTCCATAAGTATTCAGACCATTTACTCAGTGCTTTGTTGAAGCACCTTTGGCAGCGATTATAGCCGTGATTCTCCTAGGGTATGACGTTACCAGCTTGGCACACCTGTATTTGGGGAGTTTCTCCCATTTTTCTCTTCAGATCCTCTCAAGCTCTGTCAGATTGGATGTTGAGCGTCTCTGCCCAGCTATTTTCATGTTTGATCGGGTTCACGTCCGAGCTCTGGCTGGGCCACTCAAAGACATTCAGAGACTTGTCCTTAAGCCACTCCTGCGTTGTCTTGGCTGTGTTCCTAGGGTCGTTGTCCTGTTGGAAGATGAACCTTCGCCCCAGTCTGAGGTCCTGAGCGCTCTGGAGCATGTTTTCATCAAGGATCTCTCTGTTCTTTGCTCCGTTCATCTTTCCCTCGATCCTGACTAGCCTCCCAGTCCCTGCCGCTGAAAAACATTCCCACAGCATGATGCTGCCACCACCATGCTTCACCTTAGGGATGGTGCCAGGTTTCCTCCAGACGTGATGCTTGGCATTCAGGCCAAAGAGTTGAATTTTAGTTTCATCAGACCAGAGAATCTTGTTGCTCATGGTCTGAGAGTCCTTTAGGTGCCTTTAGGCAAACTCCAAGCGGGCTGTCATGTGCCTTTTAATGAGGAGTGGCTTCTGTCTGGCCACTCTACCATAAAGGCCTGATTGGTGGATTGCTGCAGAGATGGGAGAACATTTCAGAAGGACAACCATCTCCACAGAGGAACTCTGGAGCTCTGTCAAAGTGACTATCGGGTTCTTAGTCACCTTCCTGACCAAGACCCTTCTCCCCCGATTGCTCAGTTTGGACGGGCAGCCAGCTCTAGGAAGAGTCTTGGTGGTTCCAAACTTCTCCATTTAAGAATGATGGAGGCCACTGTGTTCTTGAGGACCTTCAATGCTGCAGAAATGTTTTGGTACCCTTCCCCAGATCTGTGCCTGGACACAATTCTGTCTCGGATCACTACGGACAGTCGAATTTAAAAAAAATCCATTTTAGAATAAGGCTGTAACGTAACAAAACGTGGAAAAAGTCAAAGGGTCTGAATACTTTCTGAATGCCCTGTATGTATATATATATATATATATATATATGCTGTGTATGTGTATGTATGCAGCCTCTCAAAAGCAACAGGTTTCCCATTAGGACCTACAAGCTCCGCCCATTAGATGTTCTACTAATTAGATGTTCTCCGCCCTGCTTGCCCTATTTTGACAAGCCGCCCCGCTTGCCCTATTTTGACAAGCCGCCCCGCTTGCCCTATTTTGACAAGCCGCCCCGCTTGCCCTATTTTGACAAGCCGCCCCGCTTGCCCTATTTTGACAAGCCGCCCCGCTTGCCCTATTTTGACAAGCCGCCCCGCTTGCCCTATTTTGACAAGCCGCCCCGCTTGCCCTATTTTGACAAGCCGCCCCGCTTGCCCTATTTTGACAAGCCGCCCCGCTTGCCCTATTTTGACAAGCCGCCCCGCTTGCCCTATTTTGACAAGCCGCCCCGCTTGCCCTATTTTGACAAGCCGCCCCGCTTGCCCTATTTTGACAAGCCGCCCCGCTTGCCCTATTTTGACAAGCCGCCCCGCTTGCCCTATTTTGACAAGCCGCCCCGCTTGCCCTATTTTGACAAGCCGCCCCGCTTGCCCTATTTTGACAAGCCGCCCCGCTTGCCCTATTTTGACAAGCCGCCCCGCTTGCCCTATTTTGACAAGCCGCCCCGCTTGCCCTATTTTGACAAGCCGCCCTGCTTGCCCTATTTTGACAGAACTTGGGTTCTATTTACAAAAATACACTGATTGGCCCAAGGGGGGCGTTATAGTAACACAACATAAGTCTGAATAATTTCCCCTAACTGGCCCAAGGGGGGCGGGGCATGTTTACTGTTGCCCATAGAAAATGAGACCATATTAGCATGGGCAGCGCCATTGCGGGCTTCCACCATTTTTATGTAGTCAACTGGGTGGGACTTTAACTTCATTGGCTGATCCCTCCAGGTGACCCTGCTGGTCATGTACAAATCAAACTTTATTTGTCACATGCGCCGAATACAACAAGTGTAGACCTTACCGTGAAATGCTTACTTACAGGCCCTTAACCAACAGTGCAGTTCAAGAAGAGTTAAGAAAATATTTACCAAATAAACTAAAGTAAAAAATAATTTAAAGTAACACAGGTTACTTTGTGCGGGGGCACAGGTTAGTTGAGGTAATATGTACATGTAGGTAGGGGTGAAGTGACTATGCATAGATAATAAATAGCGAGTAGCAGCAGTGTAAAAACAAATGGGGGGGATTAATTGTTCAGCAGTCTTATGGCTTGGGGGTAGAAGCTGTTAAGGAACATTTTGGTCCTAGATTTGGCTCGCTGGCACCGCTTGCCGTGCGGCAGCAGAGGAAACTGTCTATGACTTGGGTGACTGGAGTCTGACACTTTTATGGGCTTTCCTCTGATACCGCCTAGTATATAGGTCCTGGATGGCAGGAAGCTTGGTCCCAGGAATGTACTGGGCCGTACGCACTACCCTCTGTAGCGCCTTACAGATACCGAGCAGTTGCCATACCAGGCAGTGATGCAACCAGTCAGAATGCTCTCGATGGTGCAGTTGTAGAACTTCTTGAGGATCTGGGGACCCATGCCAAATCTTTTCAGTCTCCTGAGGGGGAATAGGTTTTGTCGTGCCCTCTTCACAACTGTCTTGGTAGGTTTGGACCATGACAGTTCGTTGGTGATGTGGAGACCAAGGAACGTGAAACTGTCGACCCGCTCCACTACAGCCCCGTCGATGAGAATGGGGGGCTGTTCGTCCCGCCTTTTCCTGTAGTCCACGCTCAGCTCCATTGTCTTGCTCACACTGAGGGAGAGGTTGTTGTCCTGGCTCCACACAGCCAGTTATCTGACCTCCTCCCTATAGGCCGTCTCATCGTTGTCGGGGTTCAAGCCTACCACTGTTGTGTCGAAAGCAAACTTAATGATGGTTTTGGATTTGTGTTTGGCCACGCATTTGTGGGTGAACAGGACTACAGGAGGGGACTAAGTACGCACCCCTGAGGGTCCCCAGTGGGACCCTGGGGGCGGCCCATCAGGAAGTCCAGGATCCAATTGCAGAGGGAGGTGTTTAGTCCCAGGGTCCTTAGCTTAGTGATGAGCTTCCTGGGCACTATGGTGTTGGACGCTGAGCTGTAGTCAATGAACAGCATTCTCACATAGGTGTTCCTTTTGTCCAGGTGAGAAAGGGCAGTGTGGAGTGCGATTGAGATTGCGTCATCTGTGGATTTGTTGGGGCGGTATGCAAATTGGAGTGGGTCTAGGGTGTCCGGAAGGATGCTGTTGATGTGAGCCATGACCAGCCTTCCAAAGCACTTCATGGCTACAGACGTGAGTGCCACAGGGCGGTAATGATTTAGGCAGGTTAACTTCGCTTCCTTGGGCACAGGGACTATGGTGGTCTGCTTGAAACATGTAGGTATTACAGACTCGGTCAGGGACAGGTTGAAAATGTCAGTGAAGACACTTTCCAGTGTGCTTTGAGTACACGTCCTGGTAATCCGTCTGGCCCTGCGGCTTTGTGAATGTTGACCTGTTTAAAGATCTTGCTCACATCGGCTACCGAGATTGTTATCACACAGTCATCCAGAACAGCTGATGCTCTCGTGCATGCTTCAGTGTTGCTTGCCTCAAAGCGAGCATAAAAGGCATTTAGCTCGTCTGGTAGGCTCGCGTCACTGGGCAGCTCGGGTTTCCTTTTGTAATCCGTAATAGTTTTCAAGCCCTGCCACATCCGACGAGCGTCAGAGCCGGTGAAGTAGGATTCAATCTTAATCCTGTATTGACGCTTTGCTTGTTTGATGGTTCGTCTGAGGGCATAGCGGGATTTCTTATAAGCGTCCGGATTAGTGTCCCGCTCCTTGAAAGCAGCAGCTCGAGCATTAATGGCAGAAGTACAATCAGTAAAATTATACAAATATCTTGAATATAGTCGCGTCAAGAGCTCCTGATGTGCGCCCCTCAAATGATACATAAACAGCCAAAGTGCACTGGAAAAAACAATACAGAGGGAAGAACCAATCAGACAGACCGAAGAACCAATGCAGACGGGGTAACAATGCAGACGGAGTAACAATACAGACGGAGTAACAATACAGACAGAGTAACAATACAGACAGAGTAATAATACAGACGTAGTAACAATACAGACGGAGTAACAATACAGACGGAGTAACAATACAGACGTAGTAACACTACAGACGGAGTAACAATACAGACAGAGTAACAATACAGACAGAGTAATAATACAGACGTAGTAACAATACAGACGGGGTAACAATACAGACAGAGTAACAATACAGACAGAGTAACAATACAGACGGAGTAACAATACAGACGGAGTAACAATACAGACGTAGTAACACTACAGACGGAGTAACAATACAGACGGAGTAACAATACAGACAGAGTAATAATACAGACGTAGTAACAATACAGACGTAGTAACAATGCAGACAGAGTAACAATGCAGACAGAGTAACAATACAGACAGAGTAACAATACAGACATAGTAACAATACAGACAGAGTAACAATACAGACGTAGTAACAATACAGACAGAGTAACACTACAGACGGAGTAACAATACAGACGGAGTAACAATACAGACGGGGTAACAATACAGACAGAGTAACAATACAGACGGAGTAACACTACAGACGGAGTAATAATACAGACGTAGTAACAATACAGACGTAGTAACAATGCAGACAGAGTAACAATACAGACAGAGTAACAATACAGACAGAGTAACAATACAGACATAGTAACAATACAGACAGAGTAACAATACAGACGTAGTAACAATACAGACAGAGTAACACTACAGACGGAGTAACAATACAGACAGAGTAACAATACAGACGGAGTAACAATACAGACATAGTAACAATACAGACAGAGTAACAATACAGACATAGTAACAATACAGACGGAGTAACAATACAGACATAGTAACAATACAGACGTGGTAACAATACAGACGGAGTAACAATACAGACGGAGTAACAATACAGACAGAGTAACAATACAGACAGAGTAATAATACTGACATAGTAACAATACTGACATAGTAACAATACTGACAGAGTAACAATACAGACAGAGTAACAATACAGACAGAGCAACAATACAGACAGAGTAACAATACAGACAGAGTAACAATACAGACAGAGTAACAATACAGACGTGGTAACAATACAGACGTGGTAACAATACAGACGGAGTAACAATACAGACAGAGTAACAATACAGACAGAGTAACAATACAGACAGAGTAACAATACAGACATAGTAACAATACAGACGTGGTAACAATACAGACGTGGTAACAATACAGACGGAGTAACAATACAGACAGAGTAACAATACAGACAGAGTAACAATACAGACGTGGTAACAATACAGACGGAGTAACAATACAGACGGAGTAACAATACAGACAGAGTAACAATACAGACAGAGTAACAATACAGACAGAGTAACAATACAGACGTAGTAACACTACAGACGGTGTGACACTGTAGACGGAGTAACAATACAGACAGAGTAACATCCCAGACGGGGTAACAATACAGACATAGTAACAATACAGACATAGTAACAATACAGACGTAGTAACACTACAGACGGTGTGACACTGTAGACGGAGTAACAATACAGACAGTGTAACAACACAGACGGAGTAACAATACAGACAGAGTAACAATACAGACGGTGTAACAATACAGACGGAGTAACACTACAGACGGAGTAACAATACAGACGGAGTAACACTACAGACGGAGTAACAATACAGACGTGGTAACAATACAGACAGAGTAACAATACAGACAGAGTAACAATACAGACGGTGTAACAATACAGACGGTGTAACAATACAGACGGTGTAACAATACAGACAGAGTAACAATACAGACAGAGTGATAATACAGACAGAGTAACAATACAGACAGGGTGATAATACAGACAGAGTAACAATACAGACAGAGTAACAATACAGACAGAGTAACAATACAGACAGAGTAACAATACAGATGGTGTAACAATACAGACGGTGTAACAATACAGACGGAGTAACAATACAGACGAAGTAACAATACAGACATAGTAACAATACAGACGGAGTAACAATACAGACGGAGTAACAATACAGACGGTGTGACACTGTAGACGGAGTAACAATGCAGACGCATTTAAAAGAGATCTAGATTAGAGAATGTTTGGTAGGTCACATTTAAAAGAGATCTAGATTAGAGAATGTTTGGTAGGTCACATTTAAAAGAGATCTAGATGAGGGAATGTTTGGTAGGTCACATTTAAAAGAGATCTAGATGAGGGAATGTTTGGTAGGTCACATTTAAAAGAGATCTAGATGAGGGAATGTTTGGTAGGTCACATTTAAAAGAGATCTAGATGAGGGAATGTTTGGTAGGTCACATTTAAAAGAGATCTAGATGAGGGAATGTTTGGTAGGTCACATTTAAAAGAGATCTAGATGAGGGAATGTTTGGTAGGTCACATTTAAAAGAGATCTAGATGAGGAAATGTTTGGTAGGTCACATTTAAAAGAGATCTAGATTAGAGAATGTTTGGTAGGTCACATTTAAAAGAGATCTAGATGAGGGAATGTTTGGTAGGTCACATTTAAAAGAGATCTAGATGAGGGAATGTTTGGTAGGTCACATTTAAAAGAGATCTAGATGAGGGAATGTTTGGTAGGTCACATTTAAAAGAGATCTAGATGAGGGAATGTTTGGTAGGTCACATTTAAAAGAGATCTAGATGAGGGAATGTTTGGTAGGTCACATTTAAAAGAGATCTAGATGAGGGAATGTTTGGTAGGTCACATTTAAAAGAGATCTAGATGAGGGAATGTTTGGTAGGTCACATTTAAAAGAGATCTAGATGAGGAAATGTTTGGTAGGTCACATTTAAAAGAGATCTAGATGAGGGAATGTTTGGTAGGTCACATTTAAAAGAGATCTAGATGAGGGAATGTTTGGTAGGTCACATTTAAAAGAGATCTAGATGAGGGAATGTTTGGTAGGTCACATTTAAAAGAGATCTAGATGAGGGAATGTTTGGTAGGTCACATTTAAAAGAGATCTAGATTAGAGAATGTTTGGTAGGTCACATTTAAAAGAGATCTAGATGAGGGAATGTTTGGTAGGTCACATTTAAAAGAGATCTAGATTAGAGAATGTTTGGTAGGTCACATTTAAAAGAGATCTAGATGAGGGAATGTTTGGTAGGTCACATTTAAAAGAGATCTAGATGAGGGAATGTTTGGTAGGTCACATTTAAAAGAGATCTAGATTAGAGAATGTTTGGTAGGTCACATTTAAAAGAGATCTAGATGAGGGAATGTTTGGTAGGTCGCATTTAAAAGAGATCTAGATTAGAGAATGTTTGGTAGGTCACATTTAAAAGAGATCTAGATGAGGGAATGTTTGGTAGGTCACATTTAAAAGAGATCTAGATTAGAGAATGTTTGGTAGGTCACATTTAAAAGAGATCTAGATGAGGGAATGTTTGGTAGGTCACATTTAAAAGAGATCTAGATTAGAGAATGTTTGGTAGGTCACATTTAAAAGAGATCTAGATTAGAGAATGTTTGGTAGGTCACATTTAAAAGAGATCTAGATGAGGGAATGTTTGGTAGGTCACATTTAAAAGAGATCTAGATGAGGGAATGTTTGGTAGGTCACATTTAAAAGAGATCTAGATTAGAGAATGTTTGGTAGGTCACATTTAAAAGAGATCTAGATTAGAGAATGTTTGGTAGGTCACATTTAAAAGAGATTTAGATGAGGGAATGGTTGGTAGGTCACATTTAAAACAGATCTAGATGAGGGAATGTTTGGTAGGTCACATTTAAAAGAGATCTAGATGAGGGAATGTTTGGTAGGTCACATTTAAAAGAGATCTAGATGAGGGAATGTTTGGTAGGTCACATTTAAAAGAGATCTCGATGAGGGAATGTTTGGTAGGTCACATTTAAAAGAGATCTAGATGAGGGAATGTTTGGTAGGTCACATTTAAAAGAGATCTAGATTAGAGAATGTTTGGTAGGTCACATTTAAAAGAGATCTAGATGAGGGAATGTTTGGTAGGTCACATTTAAAAGAGATCTAGATTAGAGAATGTTTGGTAGGTCACATTTAAAAGAGATCTAGATTAGAGAATGTTTGGTAGGTCACATTTAAAAGAGATCTAGATTAGAGAATGTTTGGTAGGTCACATTTAAAAGAGATCTAGATTAGAGAATGTTTGGTAGGTCACATTTAAAAGAGATCTAGATTAGAGAATGTTTGGTAGGTCACATTTAAAAGAGATCTAGATGAGGGAATGTTTGGTAGGTCACATTTAAAAGAGATCTAGATTAGAGAATGTTTGGTAGGTCACATTTAAAAGAGATCTAGATTAGAGAATGTTTGGTAGGTCACATTTAAAAGAGATCTAGATTAGAGAATGTTTGGTAGGTCACATTTAAAAGAGATCTAGATGAGGGAATGTTTGGTAGGTCACATTTAAAAGAGATCTAGATGAGGGAATGTTTGGTAGGTCACATTTAAAAGAGATCTAGATTAGAGAATGTTTGGTAGGTCACATTTAAAAGAGATCTAGATTAGAGAATGTTTGGTAGGTCACATTTAAAAGAGATCTAGATGAGGGAATGTTTGGTAGGTCACATTTAAAACAGATCTAGATGAGGGAATGTTTGGTAGGTCACATTTAAAACAGATCTAGATGAGGGAATGTTTGGTAGGTCACATTTAAAAGAGATCTAGATGAGGGAATGTTTGGTAGGTCACATTTAAAAGAGATCTAGATGAGGGAATGTTTGGTAGGTCACATTTAAAACAGATCTAGATTAGAGAATGTTTGGTTCCCCAAGGCACAGCAGTTGAAAACCACTGCACTAGACTAGGGCTTCCGTAACTGTTCCTGTGAGTGAGTGGGTGTCCGTCCTATCTGCTGTAATTCTCCTGTTTTATCAGGTGTCCTGTGATTCTCTCTCTCTCTTTTATCAATGCTTGGCTATGAAAAGACAACTGACATCTACTCCCGAGATATGGAACTGTGGCATCTTCTATAGCCATAGGGATTCTCTCTGTGGCATCCTCTATAACCACTGAGATTGCTAGTCGGGCGGGACGGTGCGGGCAGCGATCGGTTGAAGAGCATGCATTTAGTTTTACTAGCAGTTAAGAGCAGTTGGAGGCCACGGAAGGAGAGATGTATGGCGTTGAAGCTCGTCTGGAGGTTTGTTAACACAGTGTCCAAAGAAGGGCCAGAAGTATACAGAATGGTGTCGTCTGCGTAGAGGTGGACCAGAGAATCACCAGCAACAAGAGCGACATCATTGATGTATACAGAGAAAAGAGTCGGCCCGAGAATTGAACCCTGTGGTACCCCCATAGAGACTGCCAGAGGTCCGGACAATAGGCCCTCCGATTTGACACACTGAACTCTGTCTGAGAAGTAGTTGGTGAACCAGGTGAGGAAATCATTTGAGAAACCAAGGCTGTTGAGTCTGCCGATAAGAATACAGTGATTGACAGAGTCGAAAGCCTTGGCCAGGTTGATGAAGACGGCTGCACAGTACTGTTTTTTATCGATGGTGGTTATGATATCGTTTAGGACCTTGAGCGTGGCTGAGGTGCACCCATGACCAACTCGGAAACCGGGTTGCATAGCAGAGAAGGTACGGTGGGATTCGAAATGGTCGGTGATCTGTTTGTTCACTTGGCTTTCGAAGACTTTAGAAAGGCAGGGCAGGATGGATATAGGTCTATAACAATTTGGGTCTAGAGTGTCTCCCCCTTTGAAGAGGGGGATGACCGCGGCAGCTTTCCAATCTTTAGGAATCTCAGAGGACACGAAAGAGAGGTTGAACAGACTAGTAGACTAGGGGTTGCGACAATGGGGGCGGATAATTTTAGAAAGAGAGGGTCCAGATTGTCTAGCGGTCTGGATTTGGGTGAAGGAGAAGTGGGGGAGGTTTGGGCAAGTTGCTGTGGAGGGTGCAGGGCTGCTGGCTGGGGTAGCCAGGTGGAAAGCATTGGCAGCCGTAAAGAAAGGCTTATTGAAATGATCGATTATCGTAGATTTATCGGTGGTGACAGTGTTTCCTAGCCTCAGAGCAGTGGGCAGCTGGGAGGAGGTGCTCTTATTCTCCTTGGACTTTACAGTGTCCCAGAACTTTTTGGAGTTTGTGCTACAGGATGCATATTTCTGTTGAAAAGCTAGCCTTTGCTTTCCTAACTGCCTGTGTATATTTGTTCCTAACTTCCCTGAAAAGTTGCATATCGCGGGGGCTATTCGATGCAGAACGCCACAGGATGTTTTTGTGCTGGTCAAGGGCAGTCAGCTCTGGAGTGAACCAAGGGCTATATCTGTTCTTGGTTCTACATGTTTTGAACGGGGCATGCTTATTTAAGATGGTGAGGAAAGCACTTTTAAAGAATGACCAGGCATCCTCTACTGAAGGAATGAGGTCAATATCCTTCCAGGATACCGGGGCAAGGTCGATTAGAAAAGCCTGCTTGCTGAAGTGTTTTAGGGAGCGTTTGACAGTGTTGAGGGGTGTTTGTTTGATCGCAGACCCATTACGGATGCAGGCACTGATCGCTGAGATTCTGGTTGAAGACAGCAGAGGTGTATTTAGAGGGCAGGTTGGTCAGGATGGTATCTATGAGGGTGCTCATGTCTACAGATTTGGGGTTGTACCTGGTAGGTTCCTTAATAATTTGTGTGAGATTGAGGGCATCTTGTTTAGATTGTAGGACGGCCGGGGTGTTAATCATGACCCAGTTTAGATCACCTAGCAGTACCAACTCTGACGATAGATGGGGGGCAATCAATTCACATAAGGTGCCCAGGGCACAGCTGGGGGCTGATTGGGGTCTATAACAAGCGGCAACAGTTATTTATAGAAAGGTGGATTTTTAAAAGTAGAAGCTCGAACTGTTTGGGACCTGGATAGTAAGACAGAACTCTGCAGGCTAACTCCGCCCCCTTTAGCAGATATCTTGACGGAAAAGTTTGTATGGAAATTTCTGAATTTTTGGTGGCCTTCCTACTGTGACCTAGGTACTGTGACCTAGGTGTGGGTCTCTCTGTCTCTTGCTCGCTCTCTTTCTCTGTGTCTCTCTCTCTCTCATTACTGTTACCTAGGTGTGGGTCTAACCAGGAGGTGGTCTTGGTGATGTGGTTGATGTAGTAGACCTCTCCTTCAGGAGTCACTGCCTGTTCCCAACCCTCTGGGAGGGGGCCTGGAGCGGACACACAGGACAGAGGGAGGCATGGAGAGAAAGGAGAGTGCTACTTTTAGTGGTACTGTCAACAAGAATGAAATATAATCAATTAATAAAACATGTAAGGAGAGAAAAAGACAGAGACAGAGAGACAGAGAGACACAGAGACAGAGAGACACAGAGAAAGACAGAGAGAGACAGAGACACACAGAGAAAGACAGAGAGAGACAGAGACACACAGAGAAAGACAGAGAGAGACAGAGACACACAGAGAAAGACAGAGAGAGACAGAGACACACAGAGAAAGACAGAGAGAGACAGAGAGAGACACAGAGACAGAGACAGAGAGACAGAGACACACAGAGAAAGACAGAGACAGACAGAGACAGACAGAGACAGAGACAGAGAGACACACAGAGAAAGACAGAGAGAGAGAGACAAAGAGACAGAGAGAGACAGAGACAGATAAGAGAGAGAGAGACAGACAGACAGAGAGAGAGACAGACAAACAGAGACAGCGAGAGAGAGAGACAAACAGACAGAGAGAGACAGTGAGAGAGCGAGAGACAGAAAGAGAGACAGAGTGACAGACAGACGGAGAGAGAGAAGAAGAGGGTGGTACCTGTGTTGGAGCTGGTGTTACTCTGTGTGTGTGTGTTGGGTGCAGGGTGTGCCAGGGTGTGTGTGTGTGGCGGGGGGGCAGAGAGCAGGTGGGGCGCTGCGTTGGTCTGGAGATGGGAGAGACGGGGGTCATGCCATGTGGTCGTCTGGTCCAGGTGACTACACACACACACACACACACACACACACACACACACACACACACACAGTTAGGAGGCGGTAGAGGATGTAGATTTCTGAGCCATGTAATTGGTTGTTGGCTGCCAGTCAGATTGGTTAATGTTGTTTCTCCATGTGAGGTTTCCATAGTCTGCTGCAGTTTAGCAGCTGGTTTAACCTGCTGGTTTAGGACTGGTTTTACCTGCCACACAGAGATACCTACTTGAGGAAGTAGCACTGTCCTGAGGGAGTCTTGGTCATCTCCCAGCCCGGAGGGAGGGGCACGTCGTCAGGGAGCTGCTGTGTTGCCATGACACTGGTTGCTGGGGCAGAAAGGGCGTTGATGGGGAGCGAGGCGGGAGAGGAGTGGGCACGCACATGATGAGGTGTCAGAGACCCAACGATGGTCCCATCTGAACTGGCCTGGACAGACACACAAGCACACATTTAGATCAGTGTCTCGGGGCAAGTTCAACTGATTGAGGTCTGATGGTCCAATGTGTGGAACACTAGTCTGTGGCGACCTAAATGCCAGAACGGACAAGAACCTGACACCCTCAGCACACAGGGGGACAAACACCTGCCTGGAGGTGACAGCATTCCCTCCCCCATATGCCCCCCTAGGCACAACTACAACAAAACAACCAACAAAAACAGATCACAACTCCTGCAGCTCTGTCACACACTGGGTCTGTACATAGTCAATGGTAGGCTTTGAGGGGACTCCTATGGTAGGTACACCTATAGCTCATCTCTTGGCAGTAGTACTGTAGACTACTTTATCACTGACCTCAACCCAGAGTCTCTCAGAGCGTTCACAGTCAGCCCACTGACACCCCTATCAGACCACAGCAAAATCACAGTCTAAATGAGCTGAACAATAATCAATCAAGAGGCATCAAAGCCAAAGGAACTGAGTAATATTAAGAAATGCTATAGATGGAAGGAAAGTAGTGTGGAAACCTACCAAAAAACAATTAGGCAACAACAAATTCAATCCCTTCTAGACAACTTCCTGGACAAAATGTTTCACTGTAATAGTGAAGGTGTAAACTTGGCAGTAGAAAACCTAAACAGTATATTTGACCTCTCAGCTTCCCTGTCAAGTCTAAACATTTCAAGCAGACAACCTAAGAAAATGAACAACAATGACAAATGGTTTGATGAAAAATGCAAAAACCTAAGAAATAAATTGAGGAACCGGTCCAACCAAAAACATAGAGACCCAGAAAACCTGAGTCTACGCCTTCACTATGGTGAATCACTAAAACAATACAGAAATACACTACGGAAAAAGAAGGAACAGCACGTCAGAAATCAGCTCAATGTAACTGAAGAATCCATAGACTCTAATCACTTCTGGGAAAATTAGAAAACAATAAACAAACAACAACACGAAGAATTATCTATCTAAAATGGAGATGTATAGGTAAACCACTTCTCCAATCTTTTTGGCTCTATAACAAAGAACAAACAGCAAAAACATATACATGATAAAATACACATTTTAGAATCAATTATTAAAGACCACCAGAACCCACTGGATTCTCCAATTACATTGAATGAACTACAGGACAAAATACAAACCCTCCAACCCAAAAAGGCCTGTGGTGTTGATGGTATCCAACATGAAATGATAAAATATACAGACCACAAATTCCAATTGGCTATACTAAAACTCTTTAACATCATCCTCAGCTCTGGCATCTTCCCCAATATTTGTAATCAAGGAATGGTAGATGTGCAGAAGATGAATGTGCAAGTAGAGATACTGGGGTGCGAAGGAGCAAGATAAATAAAATAAATACAGTAAGGGGATGAGGTAGTTGGATGGGCTATTTACAGATGGGCTATGTACAGGTGCAGTGATCTGTGAGCTGCTCTGACAGCTGGTGCTTAAAACTAGTGAGGCAGATATGAGTCTCCAGCTTCAGTGATTTTTGCAGTTCGTTCCAGTCATTGGCAGCAGAGAACTGGAAGGAAAGACGGCCAAAGGAAGAATTGGCTTTGGGGATGACCAGTGAAATATACCTGCTGGAGCACGTGCTACTGGTGGGTGCTGCTATGGTGACCAGTGAGCTGAGATAAGGCAGGGCTTTACCTAGCTAACACTTATAGATGACCTGGTGCCAGTGGGTTTGGTGACGAATATGAAGCGAGGGCCAGGCAATGAGAGCATACAGGTCGCAGTGGTGGGTAGTATATGGGGCTTTGGTGACAAAACGGATGGCACTGTGATAGACTGCATCCAATTTGTTGAGTAGAGTGTTGGAGGCTATTTTATAGATGACATCACCGAAGTCGAGGATCGGTAGGATGGTCAGTTTTACGAGGGTATGTTTGGCAGCATGAGTGAACAATGCTTTGTTTGCGAAATAGGAAGCCGATTCAAGATTTAATTTCGGATTGGAGATGCTTAATGTGAGTCTGGAAGGAGAGTTTACAGTCTAACCAGACACCTAGGTATTTGTAGTTCCATTTTATTCTAAGTCAGAACGGGCAGGTGCAGGCAGCGATCGGTTGAAGAGCATGAATTTAGTTTTACTTGTATTTAAGAGCAGTTGGAGGCCACGGAAGGAGAGTTGTATGGCATTGAAGCTCGTCTGGAGGTTAGTTAACACAGTGTCCAAAGAAGGGCCAGATGTATACAGAATGGTGTCATCTGCGTAGAGGTGGATCAGAGAATCACCAGCAGCAAGAGCGACATCATTGATGTATACAGAGAAGAGAGTCGGCCCGAGAATTGAACCCTGTGGCACCCCCATAATCAAATCAAATCACATTTTATTTGTCACATACACATGGTTAGCAGATGTTAATGCGAGTGTAGCGAAATGCTTGTGCTTCTAGTTCTGACAATGCAGTAATAACCAACGAGTAATCTAACCTAACAATTCCACAACTACTATCTTATACACACAAGTGTAAAGGGATAAAGAATATGTACATGATGATATATATATGAGTGATGGTACAGAACGGCATAGGCAAGATGGAGTAGATGGTACAGAGTACAGTATATACATATGAGATGAATAATGTAGGGTATATAAACATAAAGTGGCATAGTTTAAAGTGGCTAGTGATACATGTATTACATAAAGATGGCAAGATGCAGTAGATGATATAGAGTACAGTATATACATATACATATGAGATGAGTAATGTAGGGTATGTAAACATTATATTAAGTGGCATTGTTTAAAGTGGCTAGTGATACATTTTTACATACATTTCCATCAATTCCCATTATTAAAGTGGCTGGAGTTGAGTCAGTATGTTGGCAGCGGCCACTAAAAGTTAGTGGTGGCTGTTTAACAGTCTGATGGCCTTGAGATAGAAGCTGTTTTTCAGTCTCTCGGTCCCTGCTTTGATGCACCTGTACTGACCTCGCCTTCTGGATGATAGCGGGGTGAACAGGCAGTGGCTTGGGTGGTTGTTGTCCTTGATGATCTTTATGGCCTTCCTGTGACATCGGGTGGTGTAGGTGTCCTGGAGGGCAGGTAGTTTGCCCCCGGTGATGCGTTGTGCAGACCTCACTACCCTCTGGAGAGCCTTACGGTTGTGGGCGGAGCAGTTGCCGTTCCAGGCGGTGATACAGCCCGACAGGATGCTCTCGAGTGTGCATCTGTAAAGGTCTGTGAGTGTTTCCGGTGACAAGCCAAATTTCTTCAGCCTCCTGAGGTTGAAGAGGCGCTGCTGCGCCTTCTTCACAACGCTGTCTGTGTGGGTGGACCAATTCAGTTTGTCCGTGATGTGTACACCGAGGAACTTACTACCCTCTCCACTACTGTCCCGTCGATGTGGATAGGGGGGTGCTCCCTCTGCTGTTTCCTGAAGTCCACAATCATCTCCTTTGTTTTGTTGACGTTGAGTGAGAGGTTATTTTCCTGACACCACACTCTGTAGGCCGTCTCGTCGTTGTTGGTAATCAAGCATACCACTGTAGTGTCGTCCGCAAACTTGATGATTGAGTTGGAGGCGTGCATGGCCACGCAGTCATGGGTGAACAGGGAGTACAGGAGAGGGCTCAGAACGCACCCTTGTGGGGCCCCAGTGTTGAGGATCAGCGGGGTGGAGATGTTGTTACCTACCCTCACCACCTGGGGGCGGCCCGTCAGGAAGTCCAGTACCCAGTTGCACAGGGCGGGGTCGAGACCCAGGGTCTTGAGCTTGATGACGTGTTTGGAGGGTACTATGGTGTTAAATGCTGAGCTGTAGTCGATGAACAGCATTCTCACATAGGTATTCCTCTTGTCCAGATGGGTTAGGGCAGTGTGCAGTGTGGTTGCGATTCCGTCGTCTGTGGACCTATTGGGTCGGTAAGCAAATTGGAGTGGGTCTAGGGTGTCAGGTAGGGTGGAGGTGATATGGTCCTTGACTAGTCTCTCAAAGCACTTCATGATGACGGAAGTGAGTGCTACGGGGCGGTAGTCGTTTAGCTCAGTTACCTTAGCTTTCTTGGGAACAGGAACAATGGTGGCCCTCTTGAAGCATGTGGGAACAGCAGACTGGGATAAGGATTGATTGAATATGTCCGTAAACACACCAGCCAGCTGGTCTGCGCATGCTCTGAGGACGCGGCTGGGAATGCCGTCTGGGCCTGCAGCCTTGCGAGGGTTAACACGTTTAAATGTTTTACTCACCTCGGCTGCAGTGAAGGAGAGCCCGCAGGTTTTGGTAGCGGGCCGTGTCAGTGGCACTGTATTGTCCTCAAAGTGAGAAAAAAAGTTATTTAGTCTGTCTGGGAGCAAGACATCCTGGTCCGCGATGGGGCTGGTTTTCTTTTTGCAATCCGTGATTGACTGTAGACCCTGCCACATACCTCTTGTGTCTGAGCTGTTGAATTGCGACTCTACTTTGTCTCTATACTGGCACTTAGCTTGTTTGATTGCCATAGAGACTGCCAGAGGGCCGGACAACTGCCAGAGGGCCGGACAACAGGCCCTCCGATTTGACACACTGAACTCTGTCTGAGAAGTAGTTGGTGTACCAGGCGAGGCAATCATTTGAGAAACCAAGGCTGTTGAGTCTGCCGATAAGAATGTGGTGATTGACAGAGTCGAAAGCCTTGGCCAGGTTGATGAAGACGGCTGCACAGTAATGTCTCTTATCGATGGCGGTTATGATATCGTTTAAGACCTTGAGCGTGGCTGAGGTGCACCCATGACCAGCTCTGAAACCAGATTGCATTGCGAAGAAGGTACGGTGGGATTCGAAATGGTCGGTAATCTGTTTGTTAACTTGGCTTTCGAAGACTTTAGAAAGGCAGGGTAGGATAGATATAGGTCTGTAGCAGTTTGGGTCTAGAGTGTCTCCCCCTTTGAAGAGGGGGATGACCGCGGCAGCTTTCCAATCTTTGGGAATCTCAGACGATACGAGAGGTTGAACAGGCTAGTAATAGGGGTTGCAAAAATTTCGGCAGATAATTTTAGAAAGAGAGGGTCCAGATTGCTGATTTGTTGGGGTCCAGATTTTGCAGCTCTTTCAGAACATCAGCTATCTGGATTTGGGTGAAGGAGAAACGGGGGAGGCTTGGGCAAGTTGCTGTGGGGGGTGCATTGATCGGGGTAGGGGTAGCCAGGTGGAAAGCATGGCCAGCTGTAGAAAAATGCTTATTGAAATTCTCAATTATTGTGGATTTATCGGTGGTGACAGTGTTTCCTAGCCTCAGTGCAGTGGGCAGCTGGGAGGAGGTGCTCTTATTCTCCATGGACTTTACAGTGCCCCAGAACTTTTTGGAGTTTGTGCAACAGGATGCAAATTTCTGCTTGAAAAAGCTAGCCTTTGCTTTCCTAACTGCCTGTGTATATTGGTTCCTGACTTCCCTGAAAAGTTGTATATCGCGGGGGCTATTCATTTACATTTACATTTAAGTCATTTAGCAGACGCTCTTATCCAGAGCGACTTACAAATTGGTGCATTCACCTTATGATATCCAGTGGAACAACCACTTTACAATAGTGCATCTAACTCTTTTAAGGGGGGGGGGGGGGGGGGGGTTAGAAGGATTACTTTATCCTATCCTAGGTATTCCTTAAAGAGGTGGGGTTTTAGGTGTCTCCGGAAGGTGGTGATTGACTCCGCTGACCTGGCGTCGTGAGGGAGTTTGTTCCACCATTGGGGTGCCAGAGCAGCGAACAGTTTTGCCTGGGCTGAGCGGGAACTGTACTTCCTCAGAGGTAGGGAGGCGAGCAGGCCAGAGGTGGATGAACGCAGTGCCCTTGTTTGGGTGTAGGGCCTGATCAGTGCCTGAAGGTACGGAGGTGCCGTTCCCCTCACAGCTCCGTAGGCAAGCACCATGGTCTTGTAGCGGATGCGAGCTTCAACTGGAAGCCAGTGGAGAGAGCGGAGGAGCGGGGTGACGTGAGAGAACTTGGGAAGGTTGAACACCAGATGGGCTGCGGCGTTCTGGATGAGTTGTAGGGGTTTAATGGCACAGGCAGGGAGCCCAGCCAACAGCGAGTTGCAGTAATCCAGACGGGAGATGACAAGTGCCTGGATTAGGACCTGCGCCGCTTCCTGTGTGAGGCAGGGTCGTACTCTGCGAATGTTGTAGAGCATGAACCTACAGGAACGGGTCACCGCCTTGATGCTATTCGATGCTAATGCAGAACGCCACAGGATGTTTTTGTGCTGGTCAAGGGCAGTCAGGTCTGGAGTGAACCAAGGGCTATATCTGTTCCTGGTTCTACATTTTTTGAATGGGGCATGCTTATTTAAGATGGTGAGGAAAGCACTTTTAAAGAATAACCAGGCATCATCTACTCACGGAATGAGGTCAATATCCTTCCAGGATACCCGGGCCAGGTCGATTAGAAAAGCCTGCTCGCTGAAGTGTTTTAGGGAGCGTTTGACAGTGACGAGGGGTGGTCGTTTGACAGCAGACCCATTACGCATGCAGGCAATGAGGCAGTGATCGCTGAGATCTTGGTTGAAAACAGCTGAGCTGTATTTGGAGGGCAAGTTGGTTAGGATGATATCTATGAGGGTGCCAGTGTTTACGGATTTGGGGTTGTACCTGGTGGGTTTATTGATAATTTGTGTGAGATTCAGGGCATCTAGCTTAGATTGTAGGATGGCCGGGGTGTTAAGCATGTCCCAGTTTAGGTCACCTAGCAGCATGAGCTCTGAAGATAGATGGGGGGCAATCAATTCACATATGGTGTCCAGGGCACAGCTGAGGGCAGAGGGTGGTCTACAGAAAGTGGCAACGGTGAGAGACTTGTTTCTGGAAAGGTGGATTTTTAAAAGTTGAAGCTCGAATTGTTTGGGTACAGACCTGGATAGCATGACAGAACTCTGCAGGCGATCTCTGCAGTAGATTGCAACTCCGCCCCCTTTGGCAGTTCGATCTTGTCGGAAAATGTTATAGTTAGGGATGGAAATTTCAGGACTTTTGGTGGCCTTTCTAAGCCAGGATTCAGACATGGCTTGGACATCCGTGTTGGCAGAGTGTGCTAAACAGTGAATAAAACAAACTTAGGGAGGAGGCTTCTAATGTAAACACGCATGAAACCAAGGCTTTTACGGTTACAGAAGTCAACAAATGAGAGCAAATGAGGGCTACAGGGCCTGGGTTAACCTCTACATCACCAGAGGAACAGAGGATGAGTAGGATAAGGGTACGGCTAAAGGCTATAAGAACTGGTCGTCTAGTGCGTTCGGAACAGAGAGTAAAAGGAGCAGATTTCTGGGCAAGGAAGAATAGATTCAAGGCATAATGTACAGACAAGGGTATGGTAGGATGTGAGTACAGTGGAGCTAAACCTAGGTATTGAGTGGCGATGAGAGAGGTTTTGTCTTTAGAGGCACCATTTAAGCCAGGTGAAGTCACCGCATATGTGGGAGGTGGAACAACATGGTTGGTTAAGGCATATTGAGCAGGGTTGGAGGCTCTACAGTGAAATAAGACAATAATCACTAAACAAAACAGCAATAGACAAGGAATATTGACATTAGGGGGGAGACATGTGTAGCTGAGTGATCATAGGGTCCAGTGAATCGCTAGGCGAGCTAGAGGCACGGAGATTCAGACAGCTAGCAGGCCGGGATAGCAGCAGGATAGCAGATGGGCCTCAGGGGGACGTTGCAACGGGGGTGCCTGTTGAAACCTCCTCGGATGGTTACGTCGGCAGACCAGTCGTGATGGATCGGCGGGGCTCTGTGTCGGCAGCAAAGGGTTCAGGCCAATTGGCAAAAGAGGTATTGAAGCCCAGGAATTGTATGATGGATCTCTTCTGCTAGCCGGGGGCTGGGCCTAGTTCGAGGCTAGCTCCAGGCTAACTGGTGCTTGCTTCGGGACTGAGACGTTAGCCAGGAGTAGCCACTCAGATAGCAGCTAGCTAGCTCCAGGCTAACTGGTGCTTGCTTCGGGACAGAGACGTTAGCCAGGAGTAGCCACTCAGATAGCAGCTAGCTAGCTCCTATGATCCGGTGTAAAGGTTCAGAGCTTGCAGTAGGAATCCGGAGATGTGGTAGAGAAAAAGCAGTCCGATTTGCTCTGGGCTGATATCGCACCGTACAGACTGGCAGGAATTGACCGGGCTGAGGCTGGCTGATGTCCGCGTTAATGGTGAAGACCGCTAGCAGTGGCTAACTGACTACTAGCTAGTAGCTAGTTGCTGATGGGGGTTTCGGTTCTAAAGTATAAGAAACAGCAGATCCGTACCACGTTGGGTGAGGCGGGTTGCAGGAGAGTATATTGAAATTGAGATTAAAAATATATACGAAGAAAACAATATATACACGGGACAAGACGTCTGACTGCTTCGCCATCTTGGATTTGGCCATGTTAACATATGTTTCCCATGCCAATAAAGCCCATTGAATTGAGTGTGAGTGAGTGAGTGAGTGAGTGAGTGAGTGAGTGAGTGAGTGAGTGAGTGAGTGAGTGAGTGAGTGAGTGAGTGAGTGAGTGAGTGAGTGAGTGAGTGAGTGAGTGAGTGAGTGAGTGAGAAAGACAGAGAGAGACAGAGAGAGAGAGTGAGACAGAGAGAGAGAGACTACTGTGCATTCTAGAATGCTTCTGTAGATTACTGTGTATTACAGAATGCTGCTGCTGATTACTGTGCATTTTCAAGATAAAGCTCATTTTCCTCATACATTTCAAACAAACAGACAGCTCCCGAGTGGCACAGCGGTCTAAGGCACTGCATCTCAGTGCTAGAGGCGTCACTGGTTCAATTCCAGGCTGCATCACAACCAACCGTGATTGGGAGTCCCATAGGGCGACTCACAATTGGCCCAGCGTCGTCCGGGTTAGGGTTTGACTGGGTTAGGGGTCAGCCGTTTCCACCTGGCCTTCTAGGCAGAGTTGCAAAGAAAAAGCCATATCTCAGACTAGACAATAAAAGCAGACACTGGACAGAGGATCTCTGCCTAGAAGGCCAGCATCCCGGAGTCACCTCTTCACTGTTGATGTTGAGACTGGTGTTTTGCGGGTACAATTTAATGAAGCTGCCAGTTGAGGACTTGTGAGGCGTCTGTTTCTCCAACTAGACACTCCAATGTACTTGTCCTCTTGCTCAGTTGTGCACTGGGGCCTCCCACTCCTCTTTCTATTCTGGTTAGAGCCAGTTTGCACTGTTCTGTGAAGGGAGTAGTACACAGCGTTGTACGAGATCTTCCGTTTCTTGGCAATTTCTCACATGGAATAGCCAACATTTCTCAGAACAAGAGTAGACTGATGAGTTTCAGAAGAAAGGTCTTTGTTTCTGGCCATTTTGAGCCTGTAATCAAACCCACAAATGCTGATGCTCCAGATACTCAACTAGTCTAAAGAAGGACAGTTTTATTTCTTCTTTAAACAGAACAACAGTTTCAGCTGTTCAGCTGTAACATAATTTCAAAAGGATTTTCTAATGATCAATTAGCCTTTTAAAATGATAAACTTGGATTAGCTAACACAACGTGCCATTGGAACACAGGAGTGATGGTTGCTGATAATGGGCCTCTGTACGTCTATGTAGATATTCCATTAAAAATCTGTCGTTTCTAGCTACAATAGTCATTTACAACATTATCAATGTCTAAACTGTATTTCTGATCAATATGATGTTATTTTAAAATGGACAAAGAAAATGTGCTTTTCTTTCAAAAACAAGGACATTTCGAAGTGACCCCAAACTTTTGAACGGTAGTGTATATAATTATTATTTTATTTTGTATTATTTTGTATTTTTTGCTAAGTCGTCACTGGGCCTACTATATTTATTTCTCAACTTTCCTAATATTAAGCACATTGCTTATCTTTACAACAGGAGTATAGGCTACCTGGCTGGGCATGAAAATAAACCGCGGGGAAAAGCGTCCTCCATTCGCTATTTAAGTGCATAGACGACATGTATTTTTCCCGCTCCCCCTGTTCCGATAAAGGTGCATGATTATGTTCCATTCTAAATCAAAACTACTGTCACAGTGTGAATGACGGCCCGGAGGAGAGTGATGGAGTGCTGCATCAGATGACCTGGCCTCCACAATCACCCGACCTCAACCCAATTCAGATGGTTTGGGATGAGTTGGAACGCAGAGTGAAGGAAAAGCAGCCAACAAGTGCTCAGCATATGTGGGAACTCTTTCAAGACTGTTGGAAAAGCCTTCCAGGTGAAGCTGGTTGAGAGAATGCCAAGAGTGTGCAAAGCGGTCATCAAGGCAAAGGGCGGCTATTTGAAGAATCTCAAATATATTTTGATTTGTTTAATACTTTGTTGGTTACTACATGATTCCATATGTGTTATTTCATAGTTTTGATGTCTTCACTATTATTATACAATGTAGAAAATAGTAAAGATAAAGAAAAACCCTTGAATGAGTAGGTTTTTCTTCCATTTAACCTTTATTTAATTGTAGTTGCAGGGTACAGTGACATTTATTTATTTTATTTAACTAGGCAAGCCAGTTAAGAACAATTTCTTATTTACAATGACAGCCTACCAAAAGGCCTCCTTTTGGACGGGGGCCTGGGATTAAAATAAATAAATAAATACAGTATAAATATAGGACAAAACACACATCACGACAAGAGAGACACCACAACACTACATAAAGAGAGACCTAACACGACAACATAGCAAGGCAGCAACACATGACAACACAACATGGTAGCAACACAACATGGTAGCAGCACAAAACATGGTACAAACATTATTGGGCACAGACACCAATACATCACGCAAAACAGCCACAACTGTCAGTAAGAGTGTCCATGATTGAGTCTTTGAATGAAGAGATTGAGATAAAACTGTCCAGTTTGAGTGTTTGTTGCAGCTCGTTCCAGTCGCTAGCTGCAGCGAACTGAAAAGACGAGCGACCCAGGGATGTTTGTGCTTTGGGGACCTTTAACAGAATGTGACTGGCAGAACTGGTGTTGAATGTGGAGGATGGGGGCTGCAGTAGATATCTCAGATATGGGGGAGTGAGGCCTAAGAGGCTTTTATAAATATGCATCAACCAGCGGGTGTGTCCAAACTTTTGACTGGTACTGTATATGTGTAGGTCTATGTGTTTCTGTGTGTTTCTGTGTAGGTCTATGTGTTTCTGTGTGTTTCTGTGTGTTTCTGTGTAGGTCTATGTGTTTCTGTGTGTTTCTGTGTGTTTCTGTGTAGGTCTATGTGTTTCTGTGTGTTTCTGTGTGTTTCTGTGTAGGTCTATGTGTTTCTGTGTGTTTCTGTGTAGGTCTGTGTGTTTCTGTGTGTTTCTGTGTGTTTCTGTGTAGGTCTATGTGTTTCTGTGTGTTTCTGTGTAGGTCTATGTGTTTCTGTGTGTTTCTGTGTGTTTCTGTGTGTTTCTGTGTAGGTCTGTGTGTTTCTGTGTGTTTCTGTGTGTTTCTGTATAGGTCTATGTGTTTCTGTGTGTTTCTGTGTAGGTCTGTGTGTTTCTGTGTGTTTCTGTGTAGGTCTGTGTGTTTCTGTGTGTTTCTGTGTGTTTCTGTATAGGTCTATGTGTTTCTGTGTGTTTCTGTGTAGGTCTGTGTGTTTCTGTGTGTTTCTGTGTAGGTCTATGTGTTTCTGTGTGTTTCTGTGTAGGTCTATGTGTTTCTGTGTGTTTCTGTGTAGGTCTATGTGTTTCTGTGTGTTTCTGTGTAGGTCTATGTGTTTCTGTGTAGGTCTATGTGTTTCTGTGTAGGTCTATGTGTTTCTGTGTGTTTCTATGTGTTTCTGTGTGTTTCTGTGTGTTTCTGTATAGGTCTATGTGTTTCTGTGTGTTTCTGTGTGTTTCTGTATAGGTCTATGTGTTTCTGTGTGTTTCTGTGTAGGTCTATGTGTTTCTGTATAGGTCTATGTGTTTCTGTGTGTTTCTGTGTAGGTCTGTGTGTTTCTGTGTGTTTCTGTGTAGGTCTATGTGTTTCTGTGTGTTTCTGTATAGGTCTATGTGTTTCTGTGTGTTTCTGTGTAGGTCTATGTGTTTCTGTGTGTTTCTGTGTGTTTCTATGTGTTTCTGTGTGTTTCTGTGTGTTTCTGTATAGGTCTGTGTGTTTCTGTGTGTTTCTGTATAGGTCTATGTGTTTCTGTGTGTTTCTGTGTAGGTCTATGTGTTTCTGTGTGTTTCTGTGTAGGTCTATGTGTTTCTGTGTGTTTCTGTGTGTTTCTGTGTGTTTCTGTATAGGTCTATGTGTTTCTGTGTGTTTCTGTGTAGGTCTATGTGTTTCTGTGTGTTTCTGTATAGGTCTATGTGTTTCTGTGTGTTTCCAAACATTTCCCTTGGGAATAAAATAATACATCAGGTGTGAAAGAAATTGTGTTGGGAGAGAGTTGAATTATTGACTAGACTGGTGGGGGTCGGGGAGAGAGTTGTGGTATTGACTAGACTGGTGGGGGTCGGGTAGAGAGTTGTGGTATTGACTAGACTGGTGGGGGTCGGGGAGAGAGTTGAATTATTGACTAGACTGGTGGGGGTCGGGGAGAGAGTTGTGGTATTGACTAGACTGGTGTGGGTCGGGGAGAGAGTTGAGGTATTGACTAGACTGGTGGGGGTCGGGTAGAGAGTTGTGGTATTGACTAGACTGGTGTGGGTCGGGGAGAGAGTTGAGGTATTGACTAGACTGGTGGGGGTTGGGTAGAGAGTTGTGGTATTGACTAGACTGGTGGGGGTCGGGGAGAGAGTTGTGGTATTGACTAGACTGGTGGGGGTCGGGGAGAGAGTTGTGGTATTGACTAGACTGGTGGGGGTCGGGGAGAGAGTTGTGGTATTGACTAGACTGGTGGGTGTCGGGTAGAGAGTTGTGGTATTGACTAGACTGGTGGGTGTCGGGTAGAGAGTTGTGGTATTGACTAGACTGGTGGGGGTCGGGGAGAGAGTTGTGGTATTGACTAGACTGGTGGGTGTCGGGTAGAGAGTTGTGGTATTGACTAGACTGGTGGGGGTCGGGGAGAGAGTTGTGGTATTGACTAGACTGGTGGGTGTCGGGTAGAGAGTTGTGGTATTGACTAGACTGGTGGGGGTCGGGGAGAGAGTTGTGGTATTGACTAGACTGGTGGGTGTCGGGTAGAGAGTTGTGGTATTGACTAGACTGGTGGGTGTCGGGTAGAGAGTTGTGGTATTGACTAGACTGGCGGGGGTCGGGGAGAGAGTTGAATTATTGACTAGACTGGTGGGGGTCGGGGAGAGAGTTGTGGTATTGACTAGACTGGTGTGGGTCGGGGAGAGAGTTGAGGTATTGACTAGACTGGTGGGGGTCGGGTAGAGAGTTGAGGTATTGACTAGACTGGTGGGGGTCGGGTAGAGAGTTGAGGTATTGACTAGACTGGTGGGGGTCGGGTAGAGAGTTGTGGTATTGACTAGACTGGTGTGGGTCGGGGAGAGAGTTGAGGTATTGACTAGACTGGTGGGGGTCGGGTAGAGAGTTGTGGTATTGACTAGACTGGTGGGGGTCGGGGAGAGAGTTGTGGTATTGACTAGACTGGTGGGGGTCGGGGAGAGAGTTGTGGTATTGACTAGACTGGCGGGGGTCAGGGAGAGAGTTGAATTATTGACTAGACTGGTGGGGGTCGGGGAGAGAGTTGTGGTATTGACTAGACTGGTGGGGGTCGGGGAGAGAGTTGTGGTATTGACTAGACTGGTGGGGGTCGGGGAGAGAGTTGAATTATTGACTAGACTGGTGGGGGTCGGGGAGAGAGTTGAATTATTGACTAGACTGGTGGGTGTCGGGGAGAGAGTTGTGGTATTGACTAGACTGGTGGGGGTCGGGCGTGCAAGTGGTTGGCTGAAATTTGATAGAGGATGTCTTAATAAAGACTAACTATAATAAATATTTGTACTTTTTAAAGAGCTGTTCATATGTATGGCTACTGATTAAACGTGTGAAACAATATTGATATTAATTACCTTTGATCTAGTTCAGTCTTATTAATCACCTAAACATATTTAATAATGATCTCTTACCTAGCTTGATGATTGTGGGCATTTTTGCTTACTTTTGTTTGTTCTAAATAGAGACATCTAGAAGGGCCATAGGTCATAACAGCTAGAAGGGCCATAGGTCATAACAGCTAGAAGGGCCATGAGTCATAACAGCTAGAAGAGCCATGGGTCATAACAGCTAGAAGGGCCATGAGTCATAACAGCTAGAAGGGCCATGGGTCATAACAGCTAGAAGGGCCATGGGTCATAACAGCTAGAAAGGCCATGGGTCATAACAGCTAGAAGGGCCATGGGTCATAACAGCTAGAAGGGCCATGGGTCATAACAGCTAGAAAGGCCATGGGTCATAACAGCTAGAAGGGCCATGTGTCATAACAGCTAGAAGAGCCATGAGTCATAACAGCTAGAAGAGCCATGGGTCATAACAGCTAGAAAGGCCATGGGTCATAACAGCTAGAAGGGCCATGGGTCATAACAGCTAGAAAGGCCATGGGTCATAACAGCTAGAAAGGCCACGGGTCATAACAGCTAGAAAGGCCATGGGTCATAACAGCTAGAAGAGCCATGGGTCATAACAGCTAGAAGAGCCATGGGTCATAACAGCTAGAAGAGCCATGGGTCATAACAGCTAGAAGGGCCATGGGTCATAACAGCTAGAAGGGCCATGGGTCATAACAGCTAGAAGAGCCATGGGTCATAACAGCTAGAAGGGCCATGGGTCATATTGGATTGTATAGAAATGCAAGAAATGTGCTTTAGATACCAAAGAAATTGTGGGGGAGGACCCCCAGACTGGTTATCCCCCCACCCACTTCTAAAACTGCCCTCATTACTGTATGTAGTCAATCACATACACATTTTTTCACATCAACGTGATTTGAATCCTTGCTGGTTACTAACTCATTCTTAGCTCTTTAGTTGTTTGTCTTCCAAATCAAATCCTGTCCTCAGTGGAAAAGTTGGGCTGTTCTCCAACACCATCCATCCATGATGCGCCTGTCCTGTACTGAAGCCTCTGAACACCTCATACCCTCCCAACTGTGTGTAGCCTCCAGTAGCAGCCCTCTAGTAGCCATCTCTTGTTTGGATAAATACCATAGTAGTGTGTTACCTACCATGTCTGGAGTGTGTGTGCGTGTGTGAGGCGTGTTTACCTACCTGTCTGGAGTGTGATCGGGGATCCGGCTGTCTGAAGAAGGAGTCTGGTAGTTTCCTCATCCTCATAGGCAGAGAGGAGGGGGGCAGGGCGGAGGTTTTAGGGTTCATCACGGAGTTAAACAGCGCCTCCAGATCCGTCTGGGAGTCCCCGCGGACGTGCACGATCTGCTGCCCCACCGGGGGCGCGCACTGACCCTGCCGCGCGTCCATGTTGCCTTCCAGAGATGATGCGTCCAATCAAAACAAACTGACCAGTTTATTATGAATGATAACGAATGATTCCAAAACGAGAAATGGTCCAGAGTTAAATGGACTACAAAGAACGGATATTCTTTGGAGTTTAATTTGTTTTTGTGGATTTTAATTTTGAAAGTTCTTATAGTGTTTTGTGTAATTCGTTATTCGATAAACTGGCAAAACATTGTTATCCTGCACCATCAAATGAAATAGTTATGTTAGTTTCCTTGGTGAATTTCCGCTGAAAACACGCATCCAGCCAGACGGCCCGTCCCACAAACCTCAGACGAGCTGCACTCAACTTTTTTCCCCTACAGAAACTTCGTCTGATGATCGCTTTTCTTCAACCGATGGACTCGAAAACCGTCCCAGCTACTCCCAAATGTGATTTCTGCATACTGTCCGACATTCAGTCCTCTACATAGTTTCATTTGGTGAAAAATAAGTGTTTACGTGGTAATAAATCTCAGTTTTCCAAAGTTGTTCCAAACTGTCGATAGGACAGGCTACAGCCTCAGAGTCTCATGTGACCAGTGAGAGGCGGGGTTCCAAGGTTATTTTTACAGTCTATGGTTAAAGGCTGCCACCAGAGGGCGCTGCCTCCTTTATGTATTCTTCTTCCACTGGAGTGTAAATCAGTACACCGTGAAACAAAAGAAAAAGGAAAACAATTACCCTGCCAACTAACCCTTCACTTATTATTATCATTTTTTTAAACATCACCCCCATTCCACTACTTTGACCCTTCCTGACCCTACACCACCAGGCCAACAGCCTGGGAGGACTGTACACTACCATTCAATACTCCCTGTAACTCCTCTGCAGTAGAATGTCATAAACCCAAGTTCTTCTCTGCAGCTGCCACCACGACACAATTTTCTGTGATTGATATTCCATTTCTGCGGTACAGTTGATAACCATGGCAATGAATGCAAAATGTCTACTATTCACTGGGAGCCTCTTAGGATCCCTCACCCTTGACCTCGCCCTTCCTCTACTTTCTTCACTGCCTCAGCATACAAAACCCTCTGTACTACTCTGACACTGGCCACCTCAACCTGCATCTCTCGCACCGGACCCCAGCAACATGGGCACCCTTACAGTTAACACATTCCGCTTCTTTTGCCAAAACTACACATTCCTTTGTCTCATGCCCTCCAGGAAGCGTCTCACATTTAGGAATCTCTCTCCTACACACTGCTGCAACATCACCATCAGCTTGGCACCTGGAACAAGGTAGTGGGTTCGGAACAAGAAAGAGAGATATATGATATTTCAGGAAAACTGATATATCCTAACATTAGCCTCGTTATTGTTATTTTATTGTGTTGCTTTTTATTTACATTTTTAAAGACAGTGACTCTTCTGTTTCACCATGCTCGCCACCAGGCCTGCGTCGCACCAGAAGGCAGACGTCACAGACACAGGGAATCTTCAACTTTAGTTGATCCATCTCCACCCTTACCACCACCCCAGGAATCACTCCTTTCAATTGCGCCCTGTTCCTGAGAGCAAAGCAAGTAACAGGTCTTCTCCTCAGTCGCGTGGCACGTAGCGCCCGCTCCCTCTGGGCGGAAGAAACACTAAAAATAATTACAAGTCCACTTTGGGTTACTTTTACTGATTGAACAGTACCCAACTCCTTCTTCACCCCACCCGAAACCACATATTTGTCAACCTAAAGGCAGGGGTCCACTTCTCCAAAAATGTCACTCCTTCTGGACCAGAGCTCCGAGATTTTCACCACACCTGCCACCTCACGTACTTCAGAGATCTTCACCACACCTACCACCTCAGGAACTTCATCAGAGATTTTCACTACACCTGCCACCTCACGTACTTCAGAGATCTTCACCACACCTACCACCTCAGGAACTTCATCAGAGATTTTCACCACACCTGCCACCTCAGGTACATCAGAGATCTTCACCACACCTGCCACTTCAGGAACTTCATCAGAGATCTTCACCACACCTGCCACCTCAGGAACTTCATCAGAGATCTTCACCACACCTGCCACCTCACGTACTTCATCAGAGATCTTCACCACACCTGCCACCTCAGGAACTTCATCAGAGATCTTCCCCACACCTACCACCTCAGGTACGTCAGAGATCTTCACCACACCTGCCACCTCAGGAACTTCATCAGAGATTTTCACCACACCTGCCACCTCAGGTACATCAGAGATCTTCACCACACCTGCCACCTCAGGAACTTCATCAGAGATCTTCACCACACCTGCCACCTCAGGAACTTCATCAGAGATCTTCACCACACCTGCCACCTCACGTACTTCATCAGAGATCTTCACCACACCTGCCACCTCAGGAACTTCATCAGAGATCTTCCCCACACCTACCACCTCAGGTACGTCAGAGATCTTCACCACACCTGCCACCTCAGGTACGTCAGAGATCTTCACCACACCTACCACCTCAGGAACTTCATCAGAGATCTTCACCACACCTGCCACCTCAGGAACGTCAGAGATCTTCACCACACCTGCCACCTCAGGTACATCAGAGATCTTCACCACACCTACCACCTCAGGAACTTCATCAGAGATCTTCACCACACCTACCACCTCAGGAACTTCATCAGAGATTTTCACCACACCTGCCACCTCAGGTACATCAGAGATCTTCACCACACCTGCCACCTCAGGAACTTCATCAGAGATCTTCACCACACCTGCCACCTCAGGAACTTCATCAGAGATCTTCACCACACCTGCCACCTCAGGTACATCAGAGATCTTCACCACACCTGCCACCTCAGGAACTTCATCAGAGATCTTCACCACACCTGCCACCTTAGGAACTTCATCAGAGATCTTCACCACACCTGCCACCTCAGGAACTTCATCAGAGATCTTCACCACACCTGCCACCTCAGGAACTTCATCAGAGATCTTCACCACACCTGCCACCTCAGGAACTTCATCAGAGATCTTCACCACACCTGCCACCTCAGGAACTTCATCAGAGATCTTCACCACACCTGCCACCTCAGGTACATCAGAGATCTTCACCACACCTGCCACCTCAGGAACGTCAGAGATCTTCACCACACCTACCACCTCAGGTACTTCATCCTCATCCTCACCCAATTCACCTCCAGAGCTTTTGGATTATAGTTCATTCTGTTTGTGCTTGACGCCCCGTCTCCGCCATCATTGCTAGCTTCATCTGAACACACGTAACCTACTTCCAACCATCTCTTCATCGACCCCAAACCTGGAGTTAAGCTTTCATCAGAATCCTTATCAGTAACCAGGTTTCCATCCAACCTTTTTATGCAAGTAAAGTATATGTCGGATTAAACATTTCCCGAAACTTCTGATGGAAGCAGAACATTTGTCGGTAAGCTTTCAAAAATGTCCTGACCGGCCAGATGTCAAGAAAACAAAATACTCATCAGGGTCAACCAGGGAAGACACGATGAGGTCTTTCTGTGTCTGGAAAATGAATTATGCCAGAAATGTCGTTGGAAACGCTTTTATGCGCAAATATTGATATAATCATCATATTGAAGTAAACTTGGAGTCACGAGATGTATTCCTCCCTCTACGACTCGACGGGAAAGCATGCAGTTTATTAAGCTACAGATGAAATAAGTTGTGATGAACTTCACATGGTGGTGAAAGTGCAAGATGATGAGCTTGATGCTCCTTTCCAATAAATATCGAGGTCTTATTCTGGTGACATGATCATCGATGTTTGGCTGGCGTTTGACAAATAACAATTATCTTGCTCTTTTTCCATCATAATATCATCCATGTAGCCTATACCCACACGCTATATAGCGAGCTGTTTGTTTTGATCACGCGGACTGGGAAATGTTCCGGGTTCTCAGAGAATAACATTCATTTATATGCTGACTCTGTGAGTGTCACGACTTCCGCCGAAGTCGGCTCCTCTCCTTGTTCGGGCGGCGTTCGGCGGTCGACGTCAGAGGCTTTCTAGCCATCGCCGCTCCATTTTTCATGTATCCATTTGTTTTGTCTTGTTCCCTGCACACCTGGTTTTCATTCCCCAATCAATCTACATGTATTTATTCATCTGTTCCCCATCATGTCTTTGTGTTAGATTGTTTGTGTTACGGGTATTTTGTCTATTGGTGTTTTTGTGACGCGCCAGACATGTGTCTATGTTCCGTGTTTTGGGCACGTTGTTTGTGCTTTTGATATTTTACCGGAATAAAGTGTGCGCCTGTTCACTTCACTCTGCTCTCCTGCACCTGACTCCGCCTCCAGTACACATCCAGTGACAGTGAGTGAGTTTATAAGGAAGTGTATAGGAGATGTTGTACCCACTGTGACTATTAAAACCTACCCAAACCATAAACTGTGGATGGATGGCGACATTCGCACAAAACTGAAAGCGCGAACCACCGCATTTAACCATGGAAAGATGACTGAGAATATGGCCGAATACAAACAGTGTAGTTATTCCCTCCGCAAGTCAATCAAACAAGCGAAATATCGGTATAGGGACAAAGTGGAGTCGCAATTCAACGGCTCAGACACGAGACGTATGTGGCAGGGTCTACAGGCAATCACGGACTACAAAAAGAAAACCAGCCCCGTCACGGACACTTAACACCTTCTTTGCCCACTTTGAGGATAATACAGTGCCCCCGACGTGGCCCGCTACCAAGGACTGTGGACTCTCCTTCTCCATGGCTGACGTGGCCCGCTACCAAGGACTGTGGACTCTCCTTCTCCATGGCCGACGTGAGTAAGACATTTAACATTTTAACCCTCGCAAGGCTGCTGGCCCAGACGGCATTCCTAGCCGCGTCCTCAGAGCATACGCAGACCAGCTGGCTGGTGTGTTTACCGACATATTCAATCTCTCCCTATCCCAGTCTGCTGTCCCCACATGCTTCAAGATGGCCACCATTGTTCTTGTTCCCAAGAAAGCTAAGGTAACTGAACTAAACTACTATCACCCCGTAGCACTCACTTCTGTCATCATGAAGTGCTTTGAGAGACTAGTCAAGGACCATATCACTTCCACCTTACCTGCCACCCTAGACCCACTTCAGTTTGCATACCGCCCCAACAGGTCCACACATGATGCAATCGCCATCACACTGCACACTGCCCTATCCCATCTGGACAAGAGGAATACCTATGTAAGAACGCTGTTCATTGACTACAGCTCAGCATTCAACACCATAGTACCCTCCAAGCTCATCATTAAGGCATCATTGGGCCTCAACCCCGCCCTGTGCAATTGGGTCCTGGACTTTCTGATGGGCCGCCCCCAGGTGGTGAAGGTAAGAAACAACATCTCCACTTCGCTGACCCTCAACACTGGGGCCCCACAAGGGTGCTTGCTCAGCCCCCTCCTGTACTCCCTGTTCACCCATGACTGTGTGGCCACGCACGCCTCCAACTCAATCATCAAGTTTGGGGGCTTGTGGGCTTGTGGGCTTGATTACCAACAACGACGAGACAGCCTACAGAGAGGAGGTGAGGGCACACGGAGTGTGGTGTCAGGAAAATAACCTCTCACTCAACGTCAACAAGACAAAGGAGATGATCGTGGTCTTCAGGAAACAGCAGATGGAGCACCCCCCTATCCACATCGACGGGACATTAGTGGAGAAGTTGGAAAGTTCCTTTGAGTCCACATCACAGACAAACTGAAATGGTCCCCCCACACAGACAGTATGGTGAAGAAGGTCCAACAGCGCCTCTTCAACCTCAGGAGGTTGAAGAAATTTGGTTTGTCAATTTTTTTTTTTTATAGATGCACAATTGAGAGCGCCCTGTCTGGCTGTTTCACCACCTGGTACAGCAACTGCTCCACCCTCAACTGCAAGGCTCTCCAGAGGGTGGTGAGGTCTGCACAACGCATCACCAGGGGAAAACTACCTGCCCTCCAGGACACCTACAGCACCCGATGTCACAGGAAGTCCAAAAAGATAATTAAGGACAACAACCACCCGAGCCACTGCCTGTTCACCACGTTACCATCCAGAAGGCGAGGCCAGTACAGGTGCATCAAAGCTGGGACCGAGAGACTAAAACAGCTTCTATCTCAAGGCCATCAGACTGTTAAACAGCCATCACTAACTCAGAGAGGCTGCTGCCTACATACAGACTCAAGTCATTGGCCACTTTAATAAATGGATCACTAGTCACTTTAAATAATTCCACTTTAATAATGTTTACATATCTTACATTACTCATCTCATATGTATATACTGTATTTTAAACCATCTATTGCATCTTGCCTATGCCGCTTGGTCATCGCTCATCCATATATTTATATGTACATATTCTTATTCATTCCTTTACACTTGTGTGTATAAGGTAGTTGTTGTGGAATTGTTAGGTTAGATTACTTGTTGGTTATTACTGCACGGTCGGAACTAGAAGCACAAGCATTTCGCTACACTCGCATTAACATCTGCTAACCATGTGTATGTGACCAATAACATCTGCTAACCATGTGTATGTGACCATTAACATCTGCTAACCATGTGTATGTGACCAATAACATCTGCTAACCATGTGTATGTGACCAATAACATTTGATTTGATTTGAGCTGTTGGCTAGAGCGCATGTGTCAATGCCAGTGTGGGCAGACTCGCTATATAACGCCCCATTTTGGTGAGAAAACCATCTGTTGAGTTGAAAAAGCAATGGAAACCCATTTAACTAAATGTTTTATTCGGTATTTTCATGTGCACTTTGTCATCACTCACAGCCTTTTATCTGCCACAAGTCAATTGGATGGAAACATCTCTGGTGGGAAAATGCGCATATTGTTCTCGGCAGATTTTTTTTATATTTGCATGAAAATCTGTCGCCAACTGAATGGAACCCTAACTACTGTCGGATTCCTTGTTCCTCGTGTCTCCATCCTTTCCACTACTCCTTGTTCCTCGTGTCTCCAACCTTTCCACTACTCCTTGTTCCTCGTGTCTCCATCCTTTCCACTACTCCTTGTTCCTCGTGTCTCCATCCTTTCCACTACTACTTGTTCCTCGTGTCTCCAACCTTTCCACTACTCCTTGTTCCTCGTGTCTCCATCCTTTCCACTACTCCTTGTTCCTCGTGTCTCCAACCTTTCCACTACTCCTTGTTCCTCGTGTCTCCATCCTTTCCACTACTCCTTGTTCCTCGTGTCTCCATCCTTTCCACTACTCCTTGTTCCTCGTGTCTCCATCCTTTCCACTACTCCTTGTTCCTCGTGTCTCCATCCTTTCCACTACTACTTGTTCCTCGTGTCTCCATCCTTTCCACTACTCCTTGTTCCTCGTGTCTCCAACCTTTCCACTACTACTTGTTCCTCGTGTCTCCATCCTTTCCACTACTCCTTGTTCCTCGTGTCTCCATCCTTTCCACTACTCCTTGTTCCTCGTGTCTCCATCCTTTCCACTACTCCTTGTTCCTCGTGTCTCCATCCTTTCCACTACTACTTGTTCCTCGTGTCTCCATCCTTTCCACTACTCCTTGTTCCTCGTGTCTCCATCCTTTCCACTACTCCTTGTTCCTCGTGTCTCCAACCTTTCCACTACTCCTTGTTCCTCGTGTCTCCAACCTTTCCACTACTACTTGTTCCTCGTGTCTCCAACCTTTCCACTACTACTTGTTCCTCGTGTCTCCAACCTTTCCACTACTACTTGTTCCTCGTGTCTCCATCCTTTCCACTACTACTTGTTCCTCGTGTCTCCATCCTTTCCACTACTACTTGTTCCTTTGCGTCAGACAGACGTCTGGATGCCTGCCTGATGCTCGTTGCTCCTACTTTTCTTGTTCCTCTTTGACTCCTAATTTAATGCCTTTTAACCGTTGCAAGAGCTGAGCGTCGCTCTCTAGCTAGCCTTTTTCAAGAGAGGCTTTGCTCATGCACACACACCCACACCCTCAATGTCAAAGCTCGAGCCTTCTCGCGCAAGCCCTTCTGCCACCAAGTATCAAATGGGCTTTGGTGGTCAAGATGTGTTGGTATCTGCACAAAAGCTTTGACAGGGAGGCATAGTGGAGTGGTAATGTGCGTGCAAGCAGTTGCTCCCGATGCCACTTGGGTACACTGCAGCATCCACTGAGAGGCTCTTGCTGCCAAGGGAAATGACCATAATTTTCACTTGTCTGACCGCTTGCATGATGAGGAGTTTCTCACACTACTGGCCTATCTGGGTGAGGTTTTTTCTCACCTGAATGATCTGAATCTAGGATTATAGGGACTCTCCGCAACTATATTCAATGTGCGGGACAAAATTGAGGCTATGATTAAGAAGTTGGAGCTTCTCTGTTGTCAAATGTGATATAGCGAAGCACCTGAGTGAGTTGGGTGCACAATTACGCAGGTACTTTCCCGAAACGGATGACACAAACAACTGGATTCGTTATCCCTTTCATGCCCTGCCTCCAGTCCACTTACCGATATCTGAACAAGAGAGACTGATCTTTATTGCAACAAGCGGTTCTATGAAAATAGAATTTAATCAGAAGCCAATGCCAGATTTCTAGATTGGGCTGTGCTCAGACTATCCTGCATTGGCAAATCGCACTGTTAAGACTCTGATGCCCTTTGCAACCACGTACCTATGTGAGAGTGGATTCTCGGCCCTCACTAGCATGACAACTAAATACAGGCACAGACTGTGTGTGGAACATGATTTAAGACTGAGACTCTCCAATACAACCCAACATTGCAGAGTTATGTGCATCCTTTCAAGCACACCCTTCTCATTAACCTGTGGTGAGTTATTCATACTTTTTGATGAACAAATAAGGTTTTATATGTAAGATGGCTAAATAAAGAGCAAAATTATTGATTATTATTTGTGCCCTGGTCCTATAAGAGCTCTTTGTCACTTCCCACGAGCCGTGTTGTGACAAACTCACACTCATTCTTATGTTTAATAAATGTATTGTATAGTGTGTGTGTGGCAGGCTTACAATGATGGCAAAAAACAACATTTGAGAGTGTGCTGACCCTGGTGCTAGAGGGGGTACAGCTGGAGGTTGAATGTTTAAAGGGGTACAGCTGGAGGTTGAATGTTTAAAGGGGTAGGGACTATAACAAGTTTGGGAACCACTGCCTTAAGGTATAACAAATATGTATAAAACATTTTTGGGATGAAACATTGAATTTGGTATTGCTGCTATTAGCCAATAGAAATGCATTGAATAACATATTCACTACATAAAACAACAGATAGCCCCCCCCCCAAAAAAAATCTAAAGGAAGTTTGTTCTGAAGTGTCTGTCCTATATCTGAGAAATAAGAAAGATCAGGAAACCATTTTATCTTGTTTTTTGTATTTAACCCCTTATTTTAGGCACTGAACTATCTCCATATATAGTTCCATTCATTTCTTTGTAGTGTTACTGGGGACCTTCAGACCAGTCTTGTGAACCCAAACCGTTAGGAGGCTACAGAGAGAAGGGTTAGTACTGTATTTAGACCATCCTATTCGTGAGAGTCTCATCTTTCAATAGAGTGGTCATAATAATAATATGTACGCCCAACAGATGGGATGTCTCCTGGTCTGATACACACCTTTCACCACAGATGGGATGTCTCCTGGTCTGATACACACCTTTCACCACAGATGGGATGTCTCCTGGTCTGATACACACCGCTCTAGCTCTGTCACCTTCCACCACAGATGGGATGTCTCCTGGTCTGATACACACCGCTCTAGCTCTGTCACCTTTCACCACAGATGGGATGTCTCATGGTCTGATACACACCGCTCTAGCTCTGTCACCTTTCACCACAGATGGGATGTCTCATGGTCTGATACACACCGCATCACCACAGATGGGATGTCTCATGGTCTGAAAAACACAGCTCCAGCTCCGTCACCTTTCACCACAGATGGGATGTCTCATGGTCTGAACAACACAGCTCCAGCTCCGTCACCTTTCACCACAGATGGGATGTCTCATGGTCTGATACACACCGCTCTAGCTCTGTCACCTTTCACCACAGATGGGATGTCTCATGGTCTGATACACACCGCTCTAGCTCTGTCACCTTTCACCACAGATGGGATGTCTCCTGGTCTGATACACACCGCTCTAGCTCTGTCACCTTTCACCACAGATGGGATGTCTCATGGTCTGATACACACCGCTCTAGCTCTGTCACCTTTCACCACAGATGGGATGTCTCATGGTCTGATACACACCGCATCACCACAGATGGGATGTCTCATGGTCTGATACACACCGCTCTAGCTCCGTCACCTTTCACCACAGATGGGATGTCTCCTGGTCTGATACACACCGCATCACCACAGATGGGATGTCTCATGGTCTGATACACACCGCTCTAGCTCTGTCACCTTTCACCACAGATGGGATGTCTCCTGGTCTGATACACACCGCTCTAGCTCTGTCACCTTTCACCACAGATGGGATGTCTCCTGGTCTGATACACACCGCTCTAGCTCTGTCACCTTTCACCACAGATGGGATGTCTCATGGTCTGATACACACCACTCTAGCTCTGTCACCTTTCACCACAGATGGGATGTCTCCTGGTCTGATACACACCTTTCACCACAGATGGGATGTCTCATGGTCTGATACACACCTTTCACCACAGATGGGATGTCTCCTGGTCTGATACACACCGCTCTAGCTCCGTCACCTTTCACCACAGATGGGATGTCTCATGGTCTGATACACACCGCATCACCACAGATGGGATGTCTCATGGTCTGATACACACCGCTCTAGCTCTGTCACCTTTCACCACAGATGGGATGTCTCCTGGTCTGATACACACCGCTCTAGCTCTGTCTCCTTTCACCACAGATGGGATGTCTCATGGTCTGATACACACCGCTCTAGCTCTGTCACCTTTCACCACAGATGGGATGTCTCATGGTCTGATACACACCGCTTTAGCTCTGTCACCTTTCACCACATATGGGATGTCTCATGGTCTGATACACACCGCATCACCACAGATGGGATGTCTCATGGTCTGATACACACCGCTCTAGCTCCGTCACCTTTCACCACAGATGGGATGTCTCCTGGTCTGATACACACCGCTCTAGCTCTGTCACCTTTCACCACAGATGGGATGTCTCCTGGTCTGATACACACCGCTCTAGCTCTGTCACCTTTCACCACAGATGGGATGTCTCATGGTCTGATACACACCGCTCTAGTCTGTCACCTTTCACCACAGATGGGATGTCTCCTGGTCTGATACACACCGCTCTAGCTCTGTCACCTTTCACCACAGATGGGATGTCTCATGGTCTGATACACACCGCTCTAGCTCTGTCACCTTTCACCACAGATGGGATGTCTCATGGTCTGATACACACCGCTCTAGCTGTCACCTTTCACCACAGATGGGATGTCTCATGGTGATACACACCGCATCACCACAGATGGGATGTCTCATGGTCGATACACACCGCTCTAGCTCCGTCACCTTTCACCACAGATGGGATGTCTCCTGGTCTGATACAACACCGCATCACCACAGATGGGATGTCTCATGGTCTGATACACACCGCTCTAGCTCTGTCACCTTCACCACAGATGGATGTCTCCTGGTCTGATACAACGCTCTAGCTGTCACCTTTCCACACAGATGGGATGTCTCATGGTCTGATACACACCGCTCTAGGCTATGATGAGTTACTAGCTAGCTACCATGGGATAGCAGTCACTAGCTAACCCTTGCTAGCTAGCGATGGTGGGTTAGCGCTCAGTAGCTAGCTACAATGAGTTAGTGCTCACTAGCGAGCTAAAAGGGGTTAGCGCTCAGTAGATATCTACGATTGGTTAGCAGTCACTAGCACTCACTAGCTAGCTTTGATGGGTATGATGTGTTAGCGTTCACTAGCTAGCTACGATGGGTATGATGGGTTAGCGCTCACTATGATGGTTGTGTGTGAAACAAGTGAGAGCCGCAGAGAATACCTTTAAGGGCACTGGAGTACAACCCTAGGCCACCGGATAAGGCTACAAATACTGTCTGTCTCTGTTGCTGTGTGTGTATAAACAGACATGAGGAGAAACTGTCTTCCCATGACCCTCTCTGGCTTACCTTGACCCCAACTAGCCTCATGTCTCTCTCTCTCTCTCTCTCTCTCAGACACACACACACACACACCACACACACACAACCACCAACACACCCACACACACACACACACAGACACACTGACTGTTACTGTATGAAACAAAAATTAAGAGAAAATTACTATTTGTGAGTGTGTCTGTGTTTCTCTGTGTGTGTGTGTGTCTGTGTGTGTGTGTGTGTGTGTGTGTGTGGTGTGGTGTTGTCTGTGTGGTGTGTGTGTGTGTGTGTGTGTGTGGTGTGTGTGTGTGCAGCAGTTTTCCCACAGTGGAAAGGGATCATTGGAGCGGAGCAGGAAGTACAGTCTTCTGGGAATACAGACCCTGAGGAATCTCATCTGCTGTTCATCACACACACACACACACACACACACACACACACACACACACACACACACACACACACACACACACACACACACACACACACACACACGGCAGGTTTAATAGTTTGAGGCCACTGGAGGAGTTAAAGTGTTGTGACAGACGGTTTAGCGATGTTCCCATGGGTCTGGGGCATCAGGATGAATGTTGTATTAACAGTGGGTCTGGAGCTTCAGGACGAATGTTGTATTAACAGTGGGTCTGGGGCTTCAGGATGAATGTTGTATTAACAGTGGGTCTGGGGCTTCAGGATGAATGTTGTATTAACAGTGTTACTGAATGTTGTATTAACAGTGGGTCTGGGGCTTCAGGATGAATGTTTATTAACAGTGGGTCTGGGGCTTCAGGATGAATGTTGTATTAACATGGGTCTGGGGCTTCAGGATGAATGTTGTATTAACAGTGGGTCTGGGGCTTCAGGATGAATGTTGTATTAACAGTGGGTCTGGAGCTTCAGGACGAATGTTGTATTAACAGTGGGTCTGGGGCTTCAGGATGAATGTTGTATTAACAGTGGGTCTGGGGCTTCAGGATGAATGTTGTATTAACAGTGTTACTGAATGTTTGTATTAACAGTGGGTCTGGGGCTTCAGGATGATGTTGTATTAACAGTGGGTCTGGGGCTTCAGGATGAATGTTGTATTACCAGTGGGTCTGGGGCTTCAGGATGAATGTTGTATTAACAGTGGGTCTGGTGCTTCAGGATGATGTTGTATTAACAGTGGTCTGGGGCTTCAGGATGAATGTTGTATTAACAGTGGTCTGGAGCTTCAGGATGATGTTTATTAACAGTGGGTCTGGGGCTTCAGATGAATGTTTTATTAACGTGTTACTGATGTTGTATTAACAGTGGTCTGGGCTTCAGGATGAATGTTTTATTAACAGTGTTACTGAATGTTGTATTACAGTGATACTGTATGTTGTTTAACGTGGGTCTGGGGCTTCATGGATGAATGTTGTATTAACAGTGGTTCTGGGGCTTCAGGATGAATGTTGTATTAACAGTGTTACTGAATGTTGTATTAAGTGGGTCTGGGGCTTCAGGATGAATGTTGTATTAACAGTGGGTCTGGGGCTTCAGGATGAATGTTGTTATTAACATTGGGTCTGGGGCTTCATGATGATTTGTATTAACAGGGTCTGGGGCTTCAGGATGATGTTGTATTAACAGTGGGTCTGGGGCTTCAGGATAATGTTGTATTAACAGTGGGTCTGGAGCTTCAGGATGAATGTTGTATTAACAGTGGGTCTGGGGCTTCAGGATGAATGTTGTATTAACAGTGTTTCTGAATGTTGTATTAACAGTGTTACTGATGTTGTATAACTGGGGGTCTGGGCTTCAGGATGAATGTTGTATTAACAGTGTTACTGAATGTTGTAATTAACAGTGATACTGTATGTTGTATAACAGTGGGTCTGGGGCTTCAGGATGAATGTTGTATTACAGTGGGTCTGGGCTTCAGGATGAATGTTGTATTAACAGTGGGTCTGGAGCTTCAGGATGAATGTTGTATTAACAGTGGGTCTGGGGCTTCAGGATGAATGTTGTATTAACAGTGTTACTGAATGTTTTATTAACAGTGGGTCTGGGGCTTCAGGATGAATGTTGTATTAACATGGGTCTGAGCTTCAGGTGAATGTTGTATTAACAGTGGGTCTGGGGCTTCAGGATGAATGTTTATTAACAGTGGGTCTGGGGCTTCAGATGAATGTTGTATTAACAGTGGGTCTGGGGCTTCAGGATGAATGTTGTATTAACAGTGTTACTGATGTGTGTTTACAGTGGGTCTGGCTTCAGGATGAATGTTGTATTAACAGTGGGTCTGGGGCTTCAGGATGAATGTTGTATTACAGTGGGTCTGGGGCTTCAGGATGAATGTTGTATTAACAGTGGTCTGGGCTTCAGGATGAATGTTGTATTAACAGTGGGTCTGGGGCTTCAGGATGAATGTTTGTATTAACAGTGGGGTCTGGTGGCTTCAGGATGAATGTTGTATACATAGGGGTCTGGGGCTTCAGGATGAATGTTGTATTAACAGTGTTACTGAATGTTGTATTAACAGTGGGTCTGGGCTTTCAGGATGAATGTTGTATTAACAGTGGGTCTGGGGCTTCAGGAGATGTTGTATTAACAGTGGTCTGGGGCTTCAGGATGAATGTTGTATTAACAGTGTTACTGAATGTTGTATTAGCAGTGTTCTGGGGCTTCAGGATGAATGTTGTATTAACAGTGGTCCTGGGGCTTCAGGATGAATGTTGTATTAACAGTGGGTCTGGGGCTTCAGGATGAATGTTGTATTAACAGTGGGTCTGGGGCTTCAGGATGAATGTGGTATTAACAGTGTTACTGAATGTTGTATTAACAGTGTTACTGAATGTTGTATTAACAGTGTTACTGAATGTTGTATTAACAGTGTTACTGAATGTTGTATTAACAGTGTTACTGAATGTTGTATTAACAGTGGGTCTGGGGCTTCAGGATGAATGTTGTATTAACAGTGGGTCTGGGGCTTCAGTATGAATGTTTGTATTAACAGTGGGTCTGGGCTTCAGGATGAATGTTGTATTAACAGTGGGTCTGGGGCTTCAGGATGAATGTTGTATTAACAGTGGGTTCTGGGGCTTCAGATGATGTTGTATAACAGTGTTCTGAATGTTTTGTATTAACAGTGGGTCTGGGGCTTCAGGATGAATGTTGTATTAAACAGTGGGTCTGGGGCTTCAGGATAATGTTGTATTACCAGTGGTCTGGCTTCAGATGAATGTTGTATTAACAGTGGGTCTGGAGCTTCAGATGAATGTTGTATTAACAGTGGTCTGGGGCTTCAGATGAATGTTGTATTAACAGTGGGTCTGGGCTTCAGGATGAAGGTTGTATTAACAGTGGGTCTGGGGCTTCAGGATGAATGTTGTATTAACAGTGGGTCTGGGGCTTCAGGATGAATGTTGTATTAACAGTGGGTCTGGGGCTTCAGGATGAATGTTGTATTAACAGTGGGTCTGGGGCTTCAGGATGAATGTTGTATTACAGTGTTACTGAATGTTGTATTAACAGTGTTTACTGATGTTTATTAACAGTGGGTCTGGGCTTCAGGATGAATGTTGTATTAACAGTGGGTCTGGGGCTTCAGGATGAATGTTGTATTAACAGTGGGTCTGGGGCTTCAGGATGAATGTTGTATTAACAGTGTTTCTGAATGTTGTATTAACAGTGGGTCTGGGCTTCAGGATGAATGTTGTATAACAGTGGGTCTGGGGCTTCAGGATGAATGTTGTATTAACAGTGGGTCTGGGGCTTCAGGATGAATGTTGTATTAACAGTGGGCTGGGGCTTCAGATGAATGTTGTATTAACAGTGGGTCTGGGCTTCATGATGAATGTTGTATTAACAGTGGGTCTGGGGCTTCAGGATGAATGTTGTATTAACATGGTTGGGTTCAGGATGATGTTTATCAGTGTTACTGAATGTTGTTAACTGGGTCTGGGCTTCATGATGAATTTGTAATTAACAGTGTACTGATGTTGTATTAACAGTGGGTCTGGGGCTTCAGGATGAATGTTGTATTAACAGTGGGTCTGGGGCTTCAGGATAATGTGTATTACCGTGGGTCTGGAGCTTCAGGATGAATGTTGTATTAACAGTGGGTCTGGGCTTCAGGATGATGTTTATTAACAGTTGGTCTGGGGCTCAGGACGAATGTTGTATTAACAGTGGTCTGGGATTCGGATGAATGTTGTATTAACAGTGTTACTGAATGTTGTATACAGTGTTACTGAATGTGTATTAACAGTGGGTCTGGAGCTTCAGGATGAATGTTGTATTAACAGTGGGTCTGGAGCTTCAGGATGAATGTTGTATAACAGTGTTACTGAATGTTGTATTAACAGTGGGTCTGGGGCTTCAGGATGAATGTTGTATTAACAGTGGGTCTGGAGCTTCAGGATGAATGTTGTATTAACAGTGTTACTGAATGTTGTATTAACAGTGGGTCTGGGGCTTCAGGACGAATGTTGTTTAACAGTGGGTCTGGGGCTTCAGGATGAATGTTGTATTACATGTGGGTCTGGAGCTTCAGGATGAATGTTGTATTACAGTGGGTCTGGGGCTTCAGGATGAATGTTGTATTAACAGTGGGTCTGGGGCTTCAGGATGAATGTTGTATTAACAGTGGGTCTGGGGCTTCAGGATGAATGTTGTATTAACAGTGGGTCTGGGCTTCAGGTACGAATGTTGTATTAACAGTGGGTCTGGGGCTTCAGGATGAATGTTGTATTAACAGTGTTACTGAATGTTGTATTAACAGTGGGTCTGGGGCTTCAGGATGAATGTTGTATTAACAGTGGGTCTGGGGCTTCAGGACGATGTTGTATTAACAGTGGGTCTGGGCTTCAGGATGAATGTTGATTAACAGTGTTAACTGAATGTTGTATACAGTGGGTCTGGGGCTTCAGGATGAATGTTGTATTAACAGTGGGTCTGGGCTTCAGGATGAATGTTGTATTAACAGTGGTCTGGGGCTTCAGGATGAATGTTGTATACTGTTATGAATTGTATTAACAGGGGTCTGGGCTCAGGATGAATGTTGTATTAACAGTGGGTCTGGGGCTTCAGGATGAATGTTGTATTAACAGTGGGTCTGGGGCTTCAGGATGAATGTTGTATTAACAGTGGGTCTGGGGCTTCAGGATGAATGTTGTATTAAACAGTGGGTCTGGGGCTTCAGGATGAATGTTGTATTAACAGTGGGTCTGGGGCTTCAGGATGAATGTTGTATTACAGTGGGTCTGGGCTTCAGGATGAATGTTGTATTAACAGTGGGTCTGGGGCTTCAGGATGAATGTTGTATTACCAGTGGGTCTGGAGCTTCAGGATGAATGTTGTATTAACAGTGGGTCTGGAGCTTCAGGATGAATGTTGTATTAACAGTGGGTCTGGGGCTTCAGGATGAATGTTGTATTAACAGTGGGTCTGGAGCTTCAGGATGAATGTTGTATTAAAGTGGTCTGGGCTTCAGGATGAATGTTGTATTAACAGTGTTACTGAATGTTGTATTAACAGTGGGTCTGGGGCTTCAGGATGAATGTTTGTATTAACAGTGGGTCTGGGGCTTCAGGATGAATGTTGTATTAACAGTGTTACTAATGTTTGTATTACAGTGGGTCTGGGCTTCAGACGAAGTTGTAATTAACAGTGGGTCTGGGGCTTCAGGATGAATGTTGTATTAACAGTGGGTCTGGGCTTCAGGATGAATGTTGTATTAACAGTGAGTCTGGGGCTTCAGGATGAATGTTTATTAACAGTGTTGAAGATGAATGTTGTATTAACAGTGGGTCTGGGGCTTCAGATGAATGTTGTTTAACAGTGTTACTGAATGTTGTATTAACAGTGTTACTGAATGTTGTATTAACAGTGGGTCTGGGCTTCAGGATGAATGTTTTTAAACAGTGATACTGAATGTTGTATTAACAGTGATACTGTATGTTGTATTAACAGTGTTACTAATGTTGTATTAACAGTGGGTCCTAGTGGTCTCTTTAAAAGG
>NC_052318.1:362709-415362 GCF_016432855.1 Salvelinus namaycush
AGGACTGTTCCCTTCTACAACTACCGTAGGACTGTCCGTCTACAACTACCGTAGGACTGTTCCTTCTCAAAACTGTCGGACTGTTCTTCTAAACTATGTCAGACTGTTCGTCTTTCAACTACTGTAGGACTGTTCCGTCTTCAACTACTGTCGGGACTGTTCCTTCTACAAACTACTGTAGGACTGTTTTCTTCTACAACTACTGTCAGGACTGTTCCGTCTCAAACTACTGTAGGGACTGTTCCTTCTACAAACTACTGTCAGGACTGTTCCTTCTACAACTACTGTAGGACTGTTCCTTCTACAACTACTGTCGGACTGTTCCTTCTACAACTACTGTAGGGCTGTTCCGTCTTCAACTACTGTTCGGACTGTTCTTCTACAACTACTGTAGGACTGTTCCTTCTACAACTAGTGTAGGACTGTTCCTTCTACAACTACTGTCGGACTGTTCCGTTCTACAACTACTGTAGGACTGTTCCGTCTACAACTACTGTAGACTGTTCCTTCTACAAACTACTGTAGGACTGTTCCTTCTACAACTACTGTAGGACTGTTCTTCTACAACTACTGTAGGGACTGTTCCTTCTACAACTACTGTAGGACTGTTCCTTCTACAACTACTGTAGGACTGTTCCGTCTATTAACTACTGTAGGACTGTTCCGTTCTACAACTACTGTAGGGCTGTTCCTTCTACAACTACTGTAGGACTTCTTCTACAACTACTGTAGGGACTGTTCCGTCTACAACTACTGTAGGGCTGGGCTGTTCGTCTACAACTCCTGTAGGACTGTTCCTTCTACAACTACTGTAGGCTGTTCCTTCTACAATACTGTAGGCATGTTCCGTCTACAACTACTGTAGGACTGTTCCTTCTACAACTACTGTAGGGCTGTTCCTTCTACAACTACTGTCGGACTGTTCTCTACAACTAGTAGGACTGTTCCTTCTACAACTACTGTAGGACTGTTTCTTCTACAACTACTGTAGGACTGTTCCGTCTATAACTACTGTAGGGACTGTTCCGTCTACAACTACTTAGGGCTGTTCCTTCTACAACTACTGTAGGACTTCTTCTACAACTACTGTAGGACTGTTCCTTCTACACTACTGTAGGACTGTTCCTTCTACAACTACTGTGGATGTTCCTTCTAAAACTACTGTAGGATGTTCCTTCTACAAATACTGTAGGACTGTTCCTTCTACAACTACTGTAGGACTGTTCCGTCTACAATACTGTAGACTGTTCCGTCTACAACTACTGTAGGACTGTTCCTTCTACAACTACTGTAGGACTGTTCCTTTACAACTACATGTAGGACTGTTCCTTCTACAACTACTGTAGGACTGTTCCTTCTACAACTACTGTAGGACTGTTCCTTCTACAATATGTAGGACTGTTCCCTTAAACTACTGTCAGACTGTTCCGTTACAACTACTGTAGGACTGTTCCTTCTACAACTACTGTCGGACTGTTCCTTCTACAACTACTGGGACTGTTCCTTCTACAACTACTGTAGGACTGTCCTTTACAACTACTGTAGGACTGTTCCGTCTACAAATACTGTCGGACTGTTCCGTCTTCAACTACTGTAGGACTGTTCGTCTTCAACTACTGTCGGACTGTTCCTTCTACAACTACTGTCAGACTGTTCCTTCAACTATCTGTAGGACTGTTCCGTCTTCACTACTGTGACGTTCCTTCTACAATACTGTGACTGTTTCTTCTACAACTACTGTAGACTGTCCGTCTTCAACTACTGTAGGACGTTTCCTTCTACAAACTACTGTAGGACTGTTCCTTCTACAAACTACTGTAGGACTGTTCCTTCTACAACTACTGTCGGACTGTTCCTTCTACAACTACTGTAGGGCTGTTCCGTCTTCAACTACTGTCGGACTGTTCCTTCTACAACTACTGTAGGACTGTTCCTTCTACAACTACTGTAGGACTGTTCCTTCTACAACTACTGTAGGACTGTTCCTTCTACAACTACTGTAGGACTGTTCCTTCTACAACTACTGTAGGGGACTGTTCCGTCTATCAACTACTGTAGGACTGTTCCGTCTAAAACTACTGTAGGGCTGTTCCTTCTACAACTACTGTAGGACTTCTTCTACAACTACTGTAGGACTGTTCCGTCTACAACTACTGTAGGGCTGGCTGTTCCGTCTACAACTCTGTAGGACTGTTCCTTCTACAACTACTGTAGGGCTGTCCTTCTACAACTACTGTAGGCTGTTCCGTCTACAACTACTGTAGGACTGTTCCTTCTACAACTACTGTAGGGCTGTTCCTTCTACAACTACTGTCGGACTGTCCTTCTACAACTACTGTAGGACTGTTTTTACAACTACTGTAGGACTGTTCTTCTACAACTACTGTAGGACTGTTCCGTCTATAAAATAACTGTAGGACTGTTCCGTCTACAACTACTGTAGGGCTGTTCCTTCTACAACTCTGTAGGACTTCTTCTACAACTACTGTTAGGACTGTTCCTTCTACAACTACTGTAGGGCCGTTCCTTCTACAACTACTGTACGGACTGTTCCTTCTACAACTACTGTAGGACTGTTCCTTCTACAACTACTGTAGGACTGTTCCTTCTACAACTATGTAGGACGTTCCTTCTACAACTACTGTAGGACGTTCTGCAATACTTAGGACTGTTCCTTCTACAACTACTGTAGGACTGTTTCCTTCTACAACTAAACTGTAGGACTGTTCCTTCTACAACTACTGTAGGACTGTTCCTTCTAACAACTACACGTAGGACTGTCCTTCTACAATACTGTAGGACGTTCCTTCTACAACTACTGTAGACTGTTCCGTCTAAACTGTGGACATGTTCCTTCACAATACTGTGGACTGTTCCTTCTCACAACTACTGTCGGACTTTTCGTCTACAACTACTGTAGGACTGTTCCTTCTACAACTACTGTCGGACTGTTCCGTCTCAACTACGTAGGACTGTTCCGTCACAACTACTGTAGGACTGTTCCTTCTACAACTACTGTCGGACTGTTCCTTCTACAAACTACTGTAGGACTGTTCCTTCTACAACTACTGTAGGACTGTTCCGTCTACAACTACTGCGGATGTTCGTCTCATACTGTAGGACTGTTCCGTCTTCAACTACTGTCGACGCGTTCCTTCTACAAACTACTGTCAGACTGTTCCGTCTTCAAACTATGTCGGACTGTTCCTTCTACAACTACTGTAGGACTGTTTTTCTACAACTACTGTCAGACTGTTCCGTCTTCAACTACTGCAGGACTGTTCCTTCTACAACTACTGTAGGACTGTTCCTTCTACAACTACTGTAGGGCTGTTCCGTCTTCAACTACTGTCGGACTGTTCCTTCTACAATACTGTTGGACTGTTCCTCTACAAATACTGTAGGACTGTTCCTTCTACAACTACTGTCGGACTGTCCGTCTACAACACTGTAGGATCTGTTCCTTCTACAATACTGTAGGACTGTTCCTTCTACAACTACTGTAGGACTGTTCCTTCTACAAATACTGTCGGACTGTTCCGTCTACAACTACTGTAGGGACTGTTCCTTACAACTACTGTAGGGCGTTCCTTCTACAACTACTGTAGGCTGTTCCGTCTTCAACTACTGTGGCGTTCCTGTCTAAATACTGTAGGACTGTTCCTTCTAAACTACTGTAGGACTGTTACTTCTACAACTACTGTAGGACTGTTCCTTCTACAACTACCGTAGGACTGTTCCGTCTACAACTACCGTAGGGCTGTTCCGTCTACAACTACCGTAGGACTGTTCCGTCTACAACTACTGTAGGACGTTCCTTCTACAACTACTGTAGGACTGTTCCGTCTTCAATACCGTAGGACTGTTCCTCTACAACTACTGTAGGACTGTTCCTTCTACAACTACTGTAGGACTGTTCCTTCTACAACTACTGTCGGACTGTCCTCTACAACTACTGTAGGGCTGTTCCGTCTTCAACTACGTCGGACTGTTCCTTCTACAACTACTGTCGGACTGTTCCTTCTACAACTACTGTAGGGCTGTTCCGTCTTCAACTACTTCGGACTGTTCTTCTACAACTACTGTAGGACTGTTCCTTCTACAACTAGTGTAGGACTGTTCCTTTACAACTACTGTCGGACTGTTCCGTCTACAACTAGTAGGACTGTTCCTTCTACAACTACTGTAGGACTGTTCCTTCTACAACTACTGTAGGGACTGTCCTTCTACAAACTACTGTAGGACTGTTCCTTCTACAAACTGTAGGACTGTTCCGTCTATAACTACTGTAGGACTGTTCCGTCTACAACTACTGTAGGTCTGTTCCTTCTACAACTACTGTAGGACTTCTTCTACAACTACTGTAGGACTGTTCCGTCTACAACTACTGTAGGGCTGGGTGTTCCGTCTACAACTACTGTAGGACTTCCTTCTAAACTACGTAGGGCCTGTTCCTCTACAACTACTGTAGGGCTGTTCCGTCTACAATTCTGTAGGACTGTTCCTTCTACAACTACTGTCGGACGTCCTGCAAACTGTAGACCTGTTCTTCTACAACTACCGTAGGACTGTTCCTCTACAACTACGTAGGACTGTCCTTCTACAACTACCGTAGGACTGTTCCGTCTACAAACTACTGTAGGGACTGTTCCTTCTACAACTACTGTAGGACTGTTCCTTCTACAACTACTGTAGGACTGTTCCGTCTTCAACTACTGTCGGACTGTTCCGTCTACAACTACTGTAGGACTGTTCCGTCTACAACTACTGTAGGGCTGTTCCGTCTTCAAACTACTGTAGGACTGTTCCGTCTATAACTACTGTAGGACTGTTCCGTCTACAACTACTGTAGGACTGTTCCTTCTACAACTACTGTAGGACTGTTCCGTCTACAACTACTGTAGGACTGTTCCGTCTACAACTACTGTAGGACTGTAGTTCCTACAACTACTGTAGGGCTGTTCCTTCTACAACTACTGTAGGATGTTCCTTCTACAACTACTGTAGGGCTGTTCCGTTCTACAACTACTGTAGGACTGTTCCGTCTATAACTACCGTAAGGACTGTTCCTCTACAACTACCGTAGGACTGTTCCGTCTACAACTATACTGTCGTACTCGTAGGACTGTTCCTTCTACAACTACCGTAGGACTGTTCCTTCTACAACTACTGTCGGAAGTGTTCCTTCTACAACTACTGTGAGGACTGTTCCTTCTAAACTACTGTAGGGCTGTTCCTTCTACAACTACTGTAGGACTGTTCCTTCTACAACTACTGTAGGACTGTTCCTTATACAACTACTGTCGGACTGTTCCGTCTTCAACTACTGTCGGACTGTTCCGTCTACAACTACTGTAGGACTGTTCTTCTACAACACTTGTGGTCTTACTATGTAGGACTGTTCCTTCTACAACTACTGTAGGACTGTTCCTTATAAACTACTGTAGGAATTCTTCTACAACTACGTAGGACTGTTCCTTCTACAACTACTGTAGGACTGTTCTCTACAACTACGTAGGACTGTCCTTCTACAACTACTGTAGGGACTGTTCCTTCTACAACTACTGTAGGACTGTTCCGTCTCAACTACTGTAGGACGTTCCTTCTACAACTACTGAGGACTTTTCCGTTCAATACTGTAGGGACTGTTCCTTCTACAACTACTGTAGGAACTGTTCCGTTACAAACTACTGTCAGACTGTTTCTTCTCAACTACTGTTGGATGTTTCTACAACACTGTAGGGACTGTTCCTCACAACTACTGTAGGACTGTTCCTTCTACAAACTACTGTAGGACTGTTCCTTCTACAACTACTTGTAGACTGTTCCTTCTAAACTACTGTAGGACTGTTCCTTCTACAAACTACTGTAGGACTGTTCCGTCTTCAACTACTGTAGGACTGTCCTCTACAAATATGTAGGACTTTCCGTCTCAACTACTGTAGCGACTGTTCCTTCTACAAACTACTGTAGGACTGTTCCTTCTACAACTACTGTAGGACTGTTCCTTCTAAATACTGCAGGATGTTCCTTCTCAACTACTGTAGGGATGTTCCTTCTACAACTACTGCGGACTGTTCCTTCTACAATACTGTAGGGCTGTTCCTTCTACAATACTGTAGGGACTGTTCCTTCTACAACTACTGTAGGACTGTCCTTCTACAACTACGTAGGATGTTCGTCTACAATACTGTAGGACTGTTCCTTCTCACAACTACTGTAGGGCTGTTCCTTCTACAACTACTGTCGACTGTTCTTCTACAACTACTGTAGGGCTGTTCCTTACAACTTACTGTAGGAATGTTCCTTCTACAACTACATGCAGACTTTTCCGTCTTCAACTACTGTAGGACTGTTCCTCTACACTACTGTAGGACTGTTCCTTCTACAACTATGTAGGACGTTCTTCTACACACTACTGCAGGATGTTCCTTCTACAACTACGTAGGGCTGTTCCTTCTACAACTACTGCAGGACTGTTCCTTCAAACTACTGTAGGGCGTTCCTTCTACAACTACTGTAGGACTGTTCCTTCTACAACTACTGCAGGACTGTTCCTTCTACAACTACGTAGGACTGCTTCCTTTACAAATACTGTAGGACTGTTCCTTTACAACTACTGCAGGACTGTTCCTTCTACAACTACTGTAGGATGTTCCTTTCTACAACTACTGCAGGACTGTTCCTTCTACAACTACTGTAGGGGCTGTTCCTTCTACAACTACTGTAGGACTGTTCCTTCTACAACTACTGCAGGACTGTTCCTTCTAAACTACTGTAGGACTGTCCTTCTCACAACTACGTAGGACTGTCCTTCTACAACTACTGCAGGACTGTTCCTTCTACAACTACTGTAGGGCTGTTCCTTCTACAACTACTGTAGGACTGTTCCTTTACAACTACTGTAGGGCTGTTCTTCTACAACTACTGTAGGACTGTTCCTTCTACAACTACTGCAGGACTGTTCTCTCAACTATGTAGGACTGTCTTCTACAAACTACTGCAGACTGTTCCTTCTACAACTACTGTAGGACTGTTCCTTCTACAACTACTTGCAGGACTGTTCCTTCTACAACTACTGTAGGCTGTTCTTCTACAACTACTGTCGGTGTTCCTCTACAATACTGTAGGCTGTCCTTCTACAACTACTGTTGGACTGTCCTTCTACAACTACTGTAGGATGTTCCTTCTAACAACTACTGTAGGACTGTTCATCTACAACTACTGTGCAGGACTGTCCTTCTACAACTACTGTAGGACTGTTCTCTCTACAACTACTGCAGGACTGTTCCTTCTACAACTACTGTAGGGCTGTTCCTTCTAACAACTACTGTAGGACTGTTCTTCTACAACTACTGCAGGACTGTTCTTCTACAAACTACTGTAGGACTGTTCCTTCTACAAACTACTGTAGGACTGTTCCTTCTACAATACTGCAGGACTGTTCCTTCTACAAACTACTGTAGGACTGTTCCTTCTACAACTACTGCAGGACTGTTCCTTCTACAACTACTGTAGGGCTGTTCCTTCTACAACTACGTAGGACTGTTCCTTCTACAACTACTGCCAGGACTGTTCCTTCTAAACTACTGAGGACCTGTTCCTTCTACAACTACTGTAGGACTGTTCCTTCTACAACTACTGCAGGACTGTTTCCTCTACACAATCACTGTAGGGCTGTTCCTTCTACAACTACTGTCGGACTGTTCCTCTACAAATACTGTAGGGCTGTTCCTCTACAACTACTGTAGGACTGTTCCTTCTACAACTACTGCAATGACTGTTCCTTCTACAAACTACTGAGGACTGTTCCTTCTACAAACTAGAGGATGTTTTACACTTGTAGGACTGTCCTTCTACAACTACTGCAGGACTGTTCCAATACTCCAGAGTAATTGCAATCTACACACTAATGATGGTCTTGTCCTTTGTGTTATCAATAAAATGATTGTTTTGGAAAAGTTATTTCTATCAATGATTTTATTAGTATAAAGTCTATATATCTATGACTCTCCACTGACCCTGCTGAGAGAGAGAACATTACAGCTAGTTCGGATGTCACTCTGGATTGGATTGATATACCAGTCATGTGTATTGCATTACACAACTTTCTTTATTTAACCTTTATTTAACTAGGCAAGTCAGTTAAGAACAAATGTTTTATTACAATGACGACCTACCCTAACCCGGATGACGCTGGGCCAATTGTGCGCCCGCCCTATGGGATCTTAATCACGGCGGTTGTGATACAGCTGGAACTCGAACCAAGGGTCTGTAGTGACGCCTCTTCTATATATATTAGTGATTTGTTTGAATTATAGTCATACAATAATAATATGCATATGTTTTACAGGAATGCACCAGTATGTATTGTGTTACATCAGTAACGTCAGCATCCTAAACAGAGATTTTCCTATAATTAGGAAATAAATCAATTCCACTGATATGCCCTTCACCTGACCATACAAGTACAGTACATGTAGGCGGTTATCTCTATTATGGAGTACCAAATTAACTAATTATTGTCTTTTGTTGAATTTATATAACATTCCTTAAGCATTATCTGATCCGAACGGCATAATTCAACTACTTGTATCTGTTTGCATCAGTTTCAATGCAGGACTTTATTTTTGAAAGCAAACACAAATTCCACTATTGTGACTAGCTTCACATAAGTTGCTCGGCAGTACTGGCCGCTGCTGAAAATGAGAATATCCTGCTTTTCCGTGGGACTAGGCATAAATGTAAACTTAGTCAGCTAGCTGCTACAAGGGACACAGAAAGAGCCGGGTTAATGCAGGGGTTTACCGGGGCGGAAGAGATACAGTATGTTAAACTAGAGATACAGTATCTGTTTAAACTAGAGATACAGTATCTGATAAACTAGAGATTACAGTATCTGTATTTAAAACTAGAGATACAGTATCTGTATAAACTAGAGATACAGTATATGTTTAAACTAGAGATACAGTATCTGTATAAACTAGAGATACAGTATCTGTTATAACTAGAGATACAGTATCTGTTTAAACTAGAGATACAGTATCGTATATTTAAACTAGAGATACAGTATCTGTATAAATGGATACAGATCTGTATAATAACTACAGTATCTGTATAAACTAGAGATACAGTATATGTTTAAACTAGAGATACAGTATCTGTATAAATAGAGATACAGATGTTTACAATAGAGATACAGTAGCTGTATAAAACTAGAGATACAGTATCTGTTATAAACTAGAGATACAGTATCTGTTTAAACTAGAGATACAGTATTGTATAAAATAGAGATACAGGGATATTTTTAAACTAGAGATACAGTACTAGAGATACAGTATCTGTATAAACTAGAGATAAGTACTAAGATACAGTATGTTAAACTAGAGATACAGATATCTGTTAAAATAGAGATACAGTATCTGAATTTAAACAGAGATACAGTATCTGTATAAACTAGAGATACAGTATCTGTAATAACCAGAGCAATATATACAGTATCTGTATAAACTAGAGATACAGTATCTGTTTACTAGAGATTTTACAGTACTAGAGTACAGTATCTGTATAAACTAGAGATACAGTATCTGGTTAAACTAGAGATACAGTATCTGTAATAACTAGATATACAGTATCTGTATAAAACTAGGAGATACAGTATCTGTATAAAACTAGAGATACAGTACTAGAGATACAGTATCTGTATAAACTAGAGATACAGTATCTGTTTAAACTAGAGATACAGTATCTGTATAAACTAGAGATACAGTATCTGTATAAACGAGAGATACAGTACTAGAGATACAGTATCTGTTTAAACTAGAGATACAGTATCTGTTTAAACTAGAGATACAGTATCTGTATAAACTTTTACTGGGCTGTGTCTCAATCCATCACAACTGCCGATATCGCCCCTTCGCATCTGTGGTGAAAGGTGGACAGAGCTAGAGCAGTGTGTATCAGACCATGAGACATCCCCTCTGTGGTGAAAGGTGACAGAGCTAGAGCGGTGTGTATCAGACCATGAGACATCCCATCTGTGGTGGAAAGGTGAAGAGCTAGAGCGGTGTGTATCAGACATGAGACATCCCATCTGTGGTGAAGTGACAGAGCTAGAGCGGTGTGTATCAGACCATGAGACATCCCATCTGTGGTGATGCGGGTGTGTATCAGACCATGAACATCCATCTGTGGGAAAGGTGACAGAGCTAGAGCGGTGTGTATCAGACCATGAGACATCCCATCTGTGGTGAAAGGTGACAGAGCTAGAGCGGTGTGTATCAGACCATGAGACATCCCATCTGTGGTCGATAGCGGTGTGTATCAGACCATGAGACATCCCATCTGTGGTGAAAGGTGACAGAGCTAGGCGGTGTGTATCAGACCATGAGACATCCATCTTGGTGAAAGGTGACGGAGCTAGAGCGGTGTGTATCAGACCATGAGACATCCATCTGTGGGAATGAAAGGTGTATCAGACCATGAGACATCCCATCTGAGGTGAAGTGACAGAGCTAGAGCGGTGTTGTATCAGACCAGGAGAATCCCAACTGTGGTGAAAGGTGTGTATCAGACCATGAGACAATCCCATCTGGGTGAAAGGTGACAGGAGCTAGAGCGGTGTGTATCAGACCATGAGACATCCATCTGTGGTGAAAGGTGACGGAGACTAGAGCGGTGGTATCAGACCAGGAGACATCCCATCTGTGGTGATGCGGTGTGTATCAGACCAGGAGACATCCCATGTGGTGAAAGGTGACAGAGCTAGAGCGGTGTGTATCAGACCATGAGACATCCCATCTGTGGTGATGCGGTGTGTATCAGACCATGAGACATCCATCTGTGGTGAAAGGTGACAGAGCTAGAGCGGTGTGTATCAGACCATGAGACATCCCATCTGTGGTGAAAGGTGACAGAGCTAGAGCGGTGTGTATCAGACCAGAGACATCCCATCTGTTGGTGAAGGTGACAGAGCTAGAGCGGTGTGTATCAGACCATGAGACATCCCATCTGTGGTGAGAAGGTGACAGAGCTAGAGCGGTGTGTATCAGACCATGAGACATCCCATCTGTGGTGAAAGTGAAGAGCTAAGCGGTGGTATCAGACATGAGACATCCCATCTGTGGTGATGCGGTGTGTATCAGACCATGAGACATCCCATCTGTGGTGAAAGGTGACAGGAGCTAGAGCGGTGTGTATCAGACCAGGAGCATCCCAATCTGTGGTGTCAGTGAAAGGGTTGTGATCAGACCATGAGAATCCCATCTGTGGTGGAAAGGTGTGTATCAGACCAGGAGACATCCATCTGTGGTGAAAGGTGGACAGAGCTTAGATAGCTACTGCTAACCCGTCATAGCTGCCTAGTTACTGCTAACCCAGTTAGTTGGTGAGTGATGTATTTTTAGCCATGGTTTTTGTAACGATTGATAATAGTTATGAGGAAGGGATGGAGGGAAGATAGGATGGAGGGAGGATAGGGTGGAGGGAGGGCAGAGTGGAGGGAGGGCAGAGTGGAGGGAGGACAGGGTGGAGGGAGGGCAGAGTGGAGGGAGGACAGGGTGGAGGGAGGATAGAGTGGAGGGAGGGCAGAGTGGAGGGAGGATAGGGTGGAGGGAGGGCAGAGTGGAGGGAGGATAGGGATGGAGGGAGGATAGAGTGGAGGGAGGGCAGAGTGGAGGGAGGGCAGAGTGGAGGGAGGATAGGGATGGAGGGAGGATAGAGTGGAGGGAGGATAGGGGTGGAGGGATGATAGGGTGGAGGGAGGATAGAGTGGAGGGAGGATAGGGATGGAGGGAGGATAGAGTGGAGGGAGGGCAGAGTGGAGGGAGGGCAGAGTGGAGGGAGGATAGGGATGGGGGGAGGATAGAGTGGAGGGAGGGCAGAGTGGAGGGAGGATAGGGATGGAGGGAGGATAGAGTGGAGGGAGGGCAGAGTGGAGGGAGGATAGGAGGGAGGATAGGAGGGAGGATAGGATGGAGGGAGGGCAGAGTGGAGGGAGGATAGGGTGGAGGGAGGATAGGGTGGAGGGAGGGCAGAGTAGAGGGAGGGCAGAGTGGAGGGAGGATAGGGTGGAGGGAGGATAGGGTGGAGGGAGGGCAGAGTGGAGGGAGGATAGGGTGGAGGGAGGGCAGAGTGGAGGGAGGATAGGGTGGAGGGAGGGCAGAGTGGAGGGAGGATAGGGATGGAGGGAGGATAGGGATGGAGGAAGGGCAGAGTGGAGGGAGGATAGGGTGGAGGGAGATAGAGTGGAGGGAGGGCAGAGTGGAGGGAGGATAGGGTGGAGGGAGGATAGAGTGGAGGGAGGGCAGAGTGGAGGGAGGGCAGAGTAGAGGGAGGACAGGGTGGAGGGAGGATAGGGTGGAGGGAGGATAGGGTGGAGGGAGGATAGGGTGGAGGGAGGGCAGGGTGGAGGGAGGGTAGGGTGGAGGGAGGATAGGGTGGAGGGAGGATAGGGTGGAGGGATGATAGGGTGGAGGGAGGGCAGGGTGGAGGGATGATAGGGTGGAGGGAGGATAGGGTGGAGGGAGGATAGGGTGGAGGGAGGGCAGGGTGGAGGGAGGATAAGGTGGAGGGAGGGCAGAGTGGAGGGAGGATAGGGTGGAGGGAGGATAGGGTGGAGGGAGGATAGGGTGGAGGGATGATAGGGTGGAGGGAGGGCAGTGGAGGGAGGATAGGGTGGAGGGAGGATAGGGTGGAGGGAGGGCAGAGTGGAGGGAGGAAAGGGTGGAGGGAGGATAGGGTGGAGGGAGGGCAGGGTGGAGGGATGATAGGGTGGAGGGAGGATAGGGTGGAGGGAGGGCAGAGTGGAGGGAGGATAGGGTGGAGGGATGATAGGGTGGAGGGAGGATAGGGTGGAGGGAGCATTGGGTGGAGAGATGACAGGGTGGAGGGAGGATAGGGTGGAGAGATGATAGGGTGGAGGGAGGATAGGGTGGAGGGAGGATAGGGTGGAGGGAGGATAGGGTGGAGGGAGGGCAGGGTGGAGGGAGGATAGGGTGGAGGGAGGGCAGAGTGGAGGGAGGACAGGGTGGGGGGAGGGCAGGGTGGAGGGAGGATAGGGTGGAGGGAGATAGAGTGGAGGGAGGGCAGAGTGGAGGGAGGATAGGGTGGAGGGAGGATAGGGTGGAGGGAGGGCAGGGTGGAGGGAGGATAGGGATGGAGGGAGGATAGGGATGGAGGAAGGGCAGAGTGGAGGGAGGATAGGGTGGAGGGAGGATAGGGTGGAGGGAGGGCAGAGTGGAGGGAGGATAGGGATGGAGGGAGGATAGGGATGGAGGAAGGGCAGAGTGGAGGGAGGATAGGGTGGAGGGAGATAGGGTGGAGGAAGGGCAGAGTGGAGGGAGGATAGGGTGGAGGGAGGACAGAGTGGAGGGAGGATAGGGTGGAGGGAGATAGGGTGGAGGGAGGGCAGAGTGGAGGGAGGAAAGGGTGGAGGGAGGATAGGGTGGAGGGATGATAGGGATGGAGGACAGGGTGGAGGGAGGGCAGAGTGGAGGGAGGGCAGAGTAGAGGGAGGATAGGGTGGAGGGAGGATAGGGTGGAGGGAGAAGGGATGGAGGGAGGATAGGGTGGAGGGAGGATAGGGTGGAGGGAGGGCAGAGTGGAGGGAGGGCAGAGTGGAGGGAGGATAGGGTGGAGGGAGGATAGGGTGGAGGGAGAAGGGATGGAGGGAGGATAGGGTGGAGGGAGGATAGAGTGGAGGGAGGGCAGAGTGGAGGGAGGGCAGAGTAGAGGGAGGACAGGGTGGAGGGAGGATAGGGTGGAGGGAGGATAGGGTGGAGGGATGATAGGGTGGAGGGAGGATAGGGTGGAGGGAGGGCAGGGTGGAGGGATGATAGGGTGGAGGGAGGATAGGGTGGAGGGAGGATAGGGTGGAGGGATGATAGGGTGGAGGGAGGGCAGGGTGGAGGGAGGATAGGGTGGAGGGAGGATAGGGTGCAGGGAGGGCAGGGTGGAGGGAGGATAAGGTGGAGGGAGGGCAGAGTGGAGGGAGGATAGGGTGGAGGGAGGATAGGGTGGAGGGAGGATAGGGTGGAGGGATGATAGGGTGGAGGGAGGGCAGTGGAGGGAGGATAGGGTGGAGGGAGGGCAGAGTGGAGGGAGGAAAGGGTGGAGGGAGGGCAGGGTGGAGGGATGATAGGGTGGAGGGAGGATAGGGTGGAGGGAGGGCAGAGTGGAGGGAGGATAGGGTGGAGGGATGATAGGGTGGAGGGAGGATAGGGTGGAGGGAGCATTGGGTGGAGAGATGACAGGGTGGAGGGAGGATAGGGTGGAGAGATGATAGGGTGGAGGGAGGATAGGGTGGAGGGAGGATAGGGTGGAGGGAGGATAGGGTGGAGGGAGGATAGGGTGGAGGGAGGGCAGAGTGGAGGGAGGACAGAGTGGAGGGAGGGCAGGGTGGAGGGAGGATAGGGTGGAGGGAGGGCAGAGTGGAGGGAGGATAGGGTGGAGGGAGGTCAGAGTGGAGGGAGGAAAGGGTGGAGGGAGGATAGGGTGGAGGGAGGGCAGGGTGGAGGGAGGATAGGGTGGAGGGAGGGCAGAGTGGAGGGAGGAAAGGGTGGAGGGAGGATAGGGTGGAGGGAGGGCAGAGTGGAGGGAGGAAAGGGTGGAGGGAGGATAGAGTGGAGGGAGGATAGGGTGGAGGGAGCATTGGGTGGAGGGATGATAGGGTGGAGGGAGGATAGGGTGGAGGGAGGGCAGAGTGGAGGGAGGGCAGAGTGGAGGGAGGATAGGGTGGAGGGAGGATAGGGTGGAGGGGTGGATAGGGTGGAGGGGAGGATAGGGTGGAGGGATGGAGGATAGGGTGGAGGGAGGATAGGGTTGGAGGGAGGACAGAGTGGAGGGAGGATAGGGTTGGAGGGAGGACAGAGTGGAGGGAGGATAGGGTGGAGGGAGGATAGGGTGGAGGGAGGATAGGGTGGAGGGAGGATAGGGTGGAGGGAGGACAGAGTGGAGGGAGGATAGGGTGGAGGGAGGATAGGGTGGAGGGAGGATAGGGTGGAGGGGAGGATAGGGTGGAGGGAGGATAGGGTGGAGGGAGGACAGAGTGGAGGGAGGAGGACAGAGTGGAGGGAGGAGAACAGAGTGGAGGGAGGAGAACAGAGTGGAGGGAGGAGGACAGAGTGGAGGGAGGAGAGGGTGGAGGCAGGGCAGGGTGGAGGGAGGATAGGGTGGAGGGATGATAGGGTGGAGGCAGGGCAGGGTGGAGGGAGGATAGGGTGGAGGGATGATAGGGTGGAGGGAGGATAGGGTGGAGGGAGGATAGGGTGGAGGGAGGGCAGAGTGGAGGGATGATAGGGTGGAGGGAGGGCAGAGTGGAGGGATGATAGGGTGGAGGGAGGATAGGGTGGAGGGAGGATAGGGTGGAGGGAGGACAGAGTGGAGGGAGGATAGGGTGGAGGGAGGATAGGGTGGAGGGAGGATAGAGTGGAGGGAGGACAGAGTGGAGGGAGGGCAGAGTGGAGGGAGGACAGAGTGGAGGGAGGGCAGAGTGGAGGGAGGATAGGGTTGGAGGGAGGACAGAGTGGAGGGGGGATAGGGTTGGAGGGAGGACAGAGTGGAGGGAGGACAGAGTGGAGGGATGATAGGGTGGAGGGAGGGCAGAGTGGAGGGAGGATAGGGTTGGAGGGAGGACAGAGTGGAGGGAGGACAGAGTGGAGGGATGGGGGGGCTGATGTCATGCCAGCTGTAATTCTGTTTAGTCTTCCTCAGAACAGAACAAACCCTGCAATCTAAATATAAACACTGCTGTCACACAATCACCCCCCACATACACACATTCACACAAGGACTCTGTGAAAAGTAGTATATCAAATTAACTGCCCACTCCTGTGAATTGCACTTGATGAAGTACGCTATGATGCAGTGTTGTCTGTCTGACCGTCCCAAACTGTTCCATACAGAACGTTGCTCTCAGTGTTGTCTGTCTGACCGTCCCAAACTGTTCCATACAGAACGTTGCTCTCAGTGTTGTCTGTCTGACCGTCCCAAACTGTTCCATACAGAACGTTGCTCTCAGTGTTGTCTGTCTGACCGTCCCAAACTGTTCCATACAGAACGTTGCTCTCAGTGTTGTCTGTCTGACCGTCCCAAACTGTTCCATACAGAACGTTGCTCTCAGTGTTGTCTGTCTGACCGTCCCAAACTGTTCCATACAGAACGTTGCTCTCAGTGTTGTCTGTCTGACCGTCCCAAACTGTTCCATACAGAACGTTGCTCTCAGTGTTGTCTGTCTGACCGTCCCAAACTGTTCCATACAGAACGTTGCTCTCAGTGTTGTCTGTCTGACCGTCCCAAACTGTTCCATACAGAACGTTGCTCTCAGTGTTGTCTGTCTGACCGTCCCAAACTGTTCCATACAGAACGTTGCTCTCAGTGTTGTCTGTCTGACCGTCCCAAACTTTAAATGGCTCCTAGCAGTCACACCGCGATCGGATTGAATGCCAGGCTAAATGTCCTCTTATACACAGTTATATCAACACCTCTGCTTTCTCTTGGCTGGTAACAACACACATTCTGCTGGAGTGTTAACATATTGACTCTGTGTGTGTGGGGATCCATCCATCAGTCCAGTTATACACACAATAGACCACCCAGAGAGACACTCAGCACTGTCAACACCCTGACACTGAGCAGACAAACACACATGCTCACACACCCCTGGGTTTTAAAGGTCCTTTGTAGCTCAGTTGGTAAAGCTTGTAACGCCAGGGTAGTGGGTTCAAATCCCAGGACCACCCATATGTAAAATGTATAAAAGAATGACTATAAGGTGCTTTAGATCAAATAATCTGCTAAGTGCCATATTTTACAGTGATTTCGGAAAGAATTCAAGTCTCTCCAGAGATGTTCGATCTAGTTCAAGTCCAGGCTCTCGCTGGGCCGCTCAAGGATATTGAGAGACTTATCCCAAAGCCACTCCAGTGTTGTCTTGGCTGTGTGCTTAGGGTCGTTGTCCCATTGGAAGGTGAACCTTTGCCCCAGTCTGAGGTCCTGAGCGCTCTGGAGCAGGTTTCTCTGTGTTTTGCGCCGTAAATCAAATCAAATTCAAATCAAATCAAATGTATTTATATAGCCCTTCTTACATCAGCTGATATCTCAAAGTGCTGTACAGAAACCCAGCCTAAAACCCCAAACAGCAAGCAATGCAGGTGTAGAAGCAGGTGTAATCATTCCCTCAATCCTGACTAGTCTCCCAGTCCCTGCCGCTGAAAAACATCCCCACATCATGATGCTGCCACCACCATGCTTCACCATAAGGATGGTGCCAGGTTTCCTCCAGACATGATGCTTGGCATTCAAGCCAAAGAGTTCAATCTTGGTTTCATCAGACCAGAGAATCTTGTTTCTCATGGTCTGACAGTCTTTAGGTGCCATTCGGCAAACTCCAAGTGGGCTGTCATGTGCATTTTACTGAGGAGTGGCTTCCGTCTGGCCACTCTACCATAAAGGCCTGATTCGTGGAGTGCTGCAGAGATGGTTGTCCTTCTGGAAGGTTCTCCCATCTCCACAGAGGAACTCTGGAGCTCTGTCAGAATGACCATTGGGTTCTTGGTCATCTCCCTGACCAAGGCACTTCTACCCCGATAGCTCAGTTTGGCCGGACAGCCAGCTCTAGGAAGAGTCTTGGTGGTTCCAAACTTCTTCCATTTAAGAATGATGGAAGCCACTGTGTTCTTGGGGACCTTCAATGCTGCAGACATGTTTTGGTACCCTTCCCCAGATCTGTGCCTCGACACAATACTTTCTGGAGCTCTACGGACAATTCCTTTGACCTCATGGCTTGGTTTTTGCTCTGACATGCACTGTCAACTGTGGGACCTTATATAGACAGGTGTGTATCTTTCCAAATCATGTCCAATCAATTGAATTTAACACAGGTGGACGCCAATCAAGTTGTAGAAACATCTCAAGGATGATCAATGCAAACAGGATGTACCTGAGCTCAATTTTGAGTCTCAAATCAATTTTATTGGTCACATACACATGTTTAGCAGATGTTAATGCGGGTGTAGCGAAATGCTTGTGCTTCTAGCTCTGACAGTGCAGTAATATCTAATAGGTAATATCTAATATTTACACAACATATACCCAATACATACAAATCTACTAAAAGAATGGAATTAAGAATCTAAAAATATATACGTCTCATAGCAAAGAGTCTGAATATGTAAATCAGGTATTTCTGTTATTTTCTAAAAACCTGTTTTCGCTTTGTTATTATAGGGTAAGGTGTGTAGATTGATGGAGAAATATATATATATATATATATTATTTTTAGATTAACGCTGTAAAGTAACAAAATGTGTAACAAACTTTCCGAATGCACTGTATAAACTGAATATATGCACACACACACCTGTATATACAGTACCAGTCAAAAGATTGGACACACCTACTTATTCAAGGGTGAGCAAAGCTGTCATCAAGGCAAAGGGTGGCTACTTTGAAAGTACTTTGAAGAATCTAAAATCTAAAATATATTTTGATTTGTATAACACTTTTTTGGTTACTACATGATTCCATATGTGTTATTTAATACTTGTGATGTCTTCACTATTATTCTACAAATAGTAAGAAATAAAGAAAGACCACTCAATGAGAAGGCGTTTCCAAACTTTTGACTGGTACTGTACATACAGTTGAAGTCGGAAGTTTACATACGCCTTAGCCAAATACATTTAAACTCAGTTTTTCACAATTCCTGGTATTAAATACTAGTAAAAATTCCCTGTTTTAGGTCAGTTAGGATCACCACTTTATTTTAAGAATGTGAAATGTCAGAATAATAGTAGAGAGAATTATTTATTTCAGCTTTAACTTCTTTCATCACATTCCCAGTGGGTCAGAAGTTTACATCCACTCAATTAGTATTTGGTAGCATTGCCTTTAAATTGTTTAACTTGGGTCAAACATTTCGGGTAGCCTTCCACAAGCTTCCCACAATAAGTTTGGTGATTTTTGGCCCATTCCTCCTGACACGCACACGCATACGCTTTTTCAGTTCTGCTCCAAAGGATTGAGGTCAGGGCTTTATGATGGCCACTCCAATACCTTGACTTTGTTGTTCCACAACTTTGGAAGTATGCTTGGGGTCATTGTCCATTTGGAAAACCCATTTGCGACCAAGCTTTAACTTCCTGACTGATGTCTTGAGATGTTGCTTCAATATATCCACATAATTTTCCTGCCTCATGATGCCATTTATTTTGTGAAGTGCACCAGTCCCTCCTGCAGCAAAGCACCCCCACAACATGATGCTGCCACCCCCGTGCTTCACGGTTGGGATGGTGTTCTTCGGCTTGCAAGCATCCCCTTTTTTCATCCAAACATAATGATGGTCATTATGGCCAAACAGTTCTATTTTTGTTTCATCAGACCAGAGGACATTTCTCTGAAATGTACGATCTTTGTCCCCATGTGCAGTTGCAAACCGTAATCTGTCTTTTTTTTATGGAGTTTTTGGAGCAGTGGCTTCTTCCTTGCTGGGCGGCCTTTCAGGTTATTCGACTGCGTGGCAGACCACACATCATTTAATATACAACTTTTTCCCTCTGAAATATAGCTAATGGACTTGCTAATGTTGCTAGCTTGTTGATATAAATGTTAATATAACTGCTAATATAAGTAAGCAAAAAGGAAATAAATTGTTAGCGTTAGATAATACATATCACAAAAACAACGGAATGTTGTCAAGCTTTACCGTATCAAAATAGGAGTCCTCTGACCAGGGCGTTTTGCACAATCTGCAAAAATGTATTTTGACCTTTGAACCATGAACCCTTTGACACCTATCACCGTAGGCGATGTTTCATCTGACAACAGCTACACAGAGGCAGCACTTAGTGTTACAATGTATGCATCACTATTAAACTCATTGGGACACACATTTTTATTACAGATAACATCAAACTAAAAACGTCGGTACACCTTCAGTTATTGTGAAAACTTTCATCTTTCAATGCTTTATCTCTGAAATGTAAATGTTTATACATATTCAAACTGAGTTATCTTTCTAAAATGTGTATAGTTTGCCAAGTTATTTAGCTACATGTATTTCACACCACAACATGGAGAAAGTCAAGAGGAAGCAGTGGAGTGAGATGGACATGTTCCATGCCACGGAGGACTGTGAGGCAGGGATGGCTATCCGCCAGGCTGCCAAGGTTAGTCAGGTGGACATGTTCCATGCCATGGAGGACTGCGGAGCAGGGATGGCTATCCGCCAGACTGCCAAGGTTAGTCAGATGGACATGTTCCATGCCACGGAGGACTGCGGGGCAGGGATGGCTATCCTCCAGGCTGCCAAGGTTAGTCAGGTGGACATGTTCCATGCCATGGAGGACTGCTGGGCAGGGATGGCTATCCTCCAGGCTGCCAAGGTTAGTCAGGTGGACATGTTCCATGCCATGGAGGACTGCGGAGCAGGGATGGCTATCCGCCAGGCTGCCAAGGTTAGTCAGGTGGACATGTTCCATGACACGGAGGACTGCGGGGCAGGGATGGCTATCCGCCAGGCTGCCAAGGTTAGTCAGGTGGACATGTTCCATGACACGGAGGACTGCGGGGCAGGGATGGCTATCCGCCAGGCTGCCAAGGTTAGTCAGGTTAGTCAGGTGGTCATGTTCCATGCCACGGAGGACTGCGGGGCAGGGATGGCTATCCGCCAGGCTGCCAAGGTTAGTCAGGTGGACAAGTTCCATGACACGGAGGACTGCGGGGCAGGGATGGCTATCTGCCAGGCTGCCAAGGTTAGTCAGATGGACATGTTCTATGCCATGGAGGACTGCGGGGCAGGGATGGCTATCCACCAGGCTGCCAAGGTTAGGCATCTTTTGTTTTTAGGAGATGACCACGTGTATGTGAATTTTATCTGTTAGTAACAGTTTTCTGTTCTATCAAGGTGCATGGTGTCCCTCGGCAGACCCTGGCGGACAAGCTCAGCGGCTGGGTGACCCATGGTTGTCGCAGTGGACAACCCACATTGCTTGCACCAGAGGATGAAAATTCTATGGTGCAGTACTGTATCTACTGCGCCAGCCTTAGTTTCCCCTTCACCAGACAGAGAATGATGAAATACGCCAACAAAATAGGCAGGTTTTGGGTGTTCTAAACTCAGCAAAAAAAGAAACATCCTCTCACTGTCAACTGTGTTTATTTTCAGCAAACTTAACGTGTAAATATTTGTATGAACATAACAAGATTCAACAACTGAGACATAAACTGAACAAGTTCCACAGACATGTGACTAACAGAAATGGAATAATGTGTCCCTGAACAACCCTAACCCTAATCAAAAGTAACAGTCAGTATCTGGTGTGGCCACCAGCTGCGTTAAGTACTGCAGTGCATCTCCTCCTCATGGACTGCACCAGATTTGCCAGTTATTGCTATGAGATGTTACCCCACAATTCCACCAAGACACCTACAAGTTCACGGACATTTCTGGGGGGAATGGCCCTAGTCCTCACCCTCCGATCCAACAGGTCCTAGACGTGCTCAATGGGTTTGAGATACGGGTTCTTCGCTGGTCATGGCAGAACACTGGAAATCACACACAGAACGAGCAGTATGGCTCGTGGCATTGTCATGCTGGAGGGACATGTCAGGATGATCCTGCAGGAAGGGTACCATATGAGGGAGGAGGATGTCTTCCCTGTAACGCACAGCGTTGAGATTGCCTGCAATGACAGCAAGCTCAGTCTGATGATGCTGTGACACACCTACCCAGACCTTGACGGACCCTCCACCTCCAAATCGATCCCGCTCCAGAGTACAGGCCTCGGTGTAACGCTCATTCCTTCGACGATAAACGCGAATCCGACCATCACCCTTGGTGAGACAAAACCTCGACTCGTCAGTGAAGAGCACTTTTTGCCAGTCCTGTCTGGTCCAGCGACGGTGGGTTTGTGCCCATACGCAATGTTGTTGCCGTTGATGTCTGGTGAGGACCTGCCTTACAACAGGCCTACAAGCCCTCAGTCCAGCCTCTCAGCCTATTGCGGACAGTCTGAGCACTGATGGAGGGATTGTGCGTTCCTGGTATAACTCAGGCAGTTGTTGTTGCCGTCCTGTACCTGTCCCGCAGGTGTGATGTTCGGATGTACCGATCCTGTGCAGGTGTTGTTACACGGGTTCTGCCACTGCGAGGACGATCAGCTGTCTGTCCTGTCTCCCTGTAGTGCTGTCTTAGGCGTCTCACAGTACGGACATTGCAATTTATTGCCCTGGCCACATCTGCAGTCCTCATGCCTCCTTGCAGCATGCTTAAGGCACGTTCACGCAGATGAGCAGGAACCCTGGGCATCTTTCTTTTGGTGTTTTTCAGAGTCAGTAGAAAGGCCTCTTTACTGTCCTAAATGTTCATAACTGTGACCTTAATTGCCTACCGTCTGTAAGCTGTTAGTGTCTTAACGACCGTTCCACAGGTGCATGTTCATTCATTGTTTATGGTTCATTGAACAAGCATGGGAAATGGCGTTTAACCACTTATGGGAGGTAGGTAAATTATTATTCAATGTTTTATTGTTTCACTCACATGCAGTGTTGAAGCTCGCAGTGGAAGTATTTAAGACCACATACAGGAGACCGCTGGAGAGAGAGAGGTCATGAGCAGATGAGCTCCTGCATTTTTCAGCATGTTTTTACACAAAAATATAGATTTAGAGTTAGATAAACTTGGATTTTTTTGGCAGGGACATATGGTTCACATACAACAGGTGTAGACCTTACAGTGAAATGCTTACTTACAGGCTCTAACCAATAATGCAAAATAGGTGTTAGGTGAACAATAGGTAAGTAAAGAAATAAAACAACAGTAAAAAGACAGGCTATATACAGTAGCGAGGCTATATACAGACACCGGTTAGTCAGGCTGATTGAGGTAGTAGGTACATGTAGATAAAGTGACTATGCATATATGATGAACAGAGAGTAGCAGTAGCGTAAAAGAGGGGTTGGCGGGTGGTGGGTAGGACACAATGCAGATAGCCCGGTTAGCCAATGTGCGGGAGCACTGGTTGGTCGGCCCAATTGAGGTAGAATGTACATGAATGTATAGTTAAAGTGACTATGCATAAATGACAAAACAGAGAGTAGCAGCAGCGTAAAAAGTGGGGTTGGGGGGGGCACACAATGCAAATAGTCCGGGTAGCCAGAACAAAGATACCCTTGGAAAAGTTTCAGAGTCATCATAGATTCAGTGTAAAATCATTCACAGCAGGCTATTTACAAGTTGGCCGCCATTCATTTCAATGTGGAGGAACTGAATTGATTTTTCAATGCCATAAAGGAATATATTTTCGTGTAATAGGACCAACAAAGACTAAAATTGTTTGTTACTGTGAGGAAAATGCTCAAAGATGGCCCAGTTATATGTATTTAACAAAATATTGCCAGTGCGTCTGCCAGTGTGTCTGCCAGTGCGTCTGCCAGTGTGTCACTGTACAGTAATAATGGTATAAAAATGACAAAACACTGAAAATAAGGTCAGAGGTTAAGACAGGCTTAGGAAATCTTTCACGTGTTCTATGAGATAATATCAGTCATTTAACTTTATGAATTATGAAGCCTTCGTGTGCTTTGTGATTTAAAATAATAATAGTAATACATGCTTAAAAAACAATCACAAAATATGATGTTAGCTGATGAACATTATCTCATAGAACAAAACGTATAATATCTCCTAAGTCTGTATTTACCAAATAAGTTGTTTTCAGCGATTATCAAAAAGCCCCACAAAAACAGGCTGTCGAACGAACCATGGCGGAGTTAGTGCCTTCAAAAAGACGCCATTACTATTTGTCTCTATAGCTGTGGCAGGGAACTGGCAGGATGTAGTGGCGCCCCCTGGTGGCCTTGACTGTGGGCAGGGGTCGGCCCCCCCTTCCTGGGTTTCCCCCAGCCCGTGCAGGGAACTGGCTGAATGTAGTAGCGCCCCCTGGTGGATGTAGGCGGGGGGTTAAGACCTCTCTGGGGGTTGGCCCCCTCTCACTGGGTCTTCTCTCCCCATCTCCTTGGGGCAGGGAGCTGGCTGGATGAACTGGCCTCAGGCGGGGGTCGGCCCCCCTGTTCGGAGGTCAGCGCCCACTCTGAGTCGGCCCAGCCCTCTCTGGGTGTATTTAGTGGCACCCCCAGGTGGCCACCGGCAGCGGTCGGGCCCTCTCTCCAGTAGTCGGCCCCCCCTCCCTCTCTGGCAGTCTCCACCCATCTCCCTAGTGCAGGGAGCTAGGTGGATGTTGTGGCGCCCCTGGTGGCTCTGGGTGGGGGTTGGCCCCCCTTTCCCTCTGTTGTCCCCAGCCCTCTCTGCCCATCTCCTCCCCCCGCCCTTTCCCTAGTGCAGGGAGCTAGGTGAATGTAGTGGCGCCCCCGGTGGCCCTGGTCGCCCACCTGTCTGGAGGTCAGCTCCCGCTCTCTGGGTTGGCCTCAGCTCTCTCTGGCCCTCACCCCCGATATTCCTGGGGCAGGGAGTTGGCTGGATGTAGTAGTACCCCCTGTGGGCGCTGGCGGGGGTCAGGCAACCTCCCTGGTGAAGGGAGCTGGGTGGATATATCGGCGCCCCCTTGTGGCCATGGGCGGGGTTAGGCACCCTTTTCCGGGGGTCAGGCCCCCCTCCCTGGGTCAGCCTCAGCCCTCTCTGGCCCTCTCCCCCATATCATTGGGGTAGGGAGCTGGCTGGCTGTAGTTGAGCACCCTGGTGCCCCCCCTCCCTTCAGGGCTTCAGCCCCTGTCCCCAGGGGTCGGCCCACCCAGTAACTGGGTTAGAGGGTTAATGTCACCTGTAAATGCACACTGGACAGGTGTAATGAATATATGTAAAAATTACCATAACAAGCGTTCTAATCACCTGTAAATGCACACTGGACAGGTGTAATGAACACATGTAAAAATGACTTTTAACTCCTGAAAAAAGCTTGTGAAAAATGTTAATTACAAGTGTTCAGACGAATTCCATGTAAGACGATCTGAACATTTTGGCTTTCCGTAGCTCCAGAGTGAATTTACGAACGCACCTTTTGGTAGACTATTTGTTGAGTGGGGTTCCGTCGCCATGGTGACCAATATATCAACAACCCGACGGTCGACATGGCATCTAAGAATAGTCCGTTTGAGACCAAGTTTTCCTTCAACCTCCTCCCAACCAAGACATTTTCCTTCCTTCAGGACAAAAGCACGCTACAACTCCTCATGAAATGGTGACGTTATAGATGTTATGGTTTTGTGTCATTTATTTGTCAATGTTTATAGCTAGTTAGCTATAGTTATAGTTAGCTATAGTTAACAACATCATAGCTAGCTACTGTTACTAACGTTAGCCGACCAGCTATGTAGACAGACAAACTAGCTAGGTATATCAGTGTGTCAGAGTTCTCTAGTGAAACCAGCTAATGGATGTGTGTGTGTGTGTGTGTGTGTGTGTGTGTGTGTGTGTGTGTGTGTGTGTGTGTGTGTGTGTGTGTGTGTGTGTGTGTGTGTGTCAGGTCCATGCTCGGGCGTATCTCAGCCCAGGCCTTCAGCTTTGACCAGACCTTCTACCCATACAACAGCCACGACTTTACACTGGTGAGTTAACGTACACACACACGTTTCTAGGCACTGCACTTTGTAAAGGACCAATAGTAACTGTGTGTGTGTGTGTGTGTGTGTGTGTGTGTGTGTGTGTGTGTGTGTGTGTGTGTGTGTGTCAGAGTTTCTTCAGAGACCCCTGTGTGCTGACCAACCTCAGGAAGATGGAGGCTGGAGCCTGGGTTACTCTGGGTATGTCATGTCACCTCTGTCACCTCTACCCAGTTAGCAATCCGAAGGCCTGCGACCCTCCAGAGTGGTCACACGTTGCCTCATTCATGGGGTGATATGACACTTTGTCAAGCAGCAGCCTTGCTCCTGCCATTCACGTGCCGTTTTCCTCACGCAGCCCACCCGCCCTTCTCTCTACCCGCTACACTACAGCGGCCAGTCAGAGGCAAGAAGCTTTTTCAGCGTCAAGCCTACTCCCTGTCACCACTTATTCTGATCAATTTGTATTATTTAAGATACGTTGGATGCCATGTCCATTTGAAAAACAGTTGGGGATTTCCTATAAGTATTTATAAATACTGTAAATGATTGTGTGTGGGTGTGCAAAATATCAGATAGCGAGGGCCAGTCCTGGTTCCCTGGATCAACACGTGACAAAAAATAAATAGTCAAATCAAATTAAATGTTTTATTGACAGGCTTCTCACACAGTAAAATGGCAACAAAAGTGACATAGTAAAGGAATCAAAGTGACATTGTAAATATAATAAAATAAAAAGAGTATACTAAATCAAGTACAGAAACATGCCGATCAAAGAAAATAAGTTAACTTAAATAGCCTATAGGCATCTATACTGAACAAAAATATAAACTCAACATGCAACAATTTCATGAGTTACAGTTCATATAAGGAAATAGGTCAATTGAAATCAATTAATTAGGCCCTAATCTATGGAAAATGGCTACCCACACTATTGCTGATGCTTTGCCTGTTTGATGGCTCGTCAGAGGTTGTAGTGTAATTTCTTATAATCGCCCGGGTTAATGTCCCGCTCCTTGAAAGCGGCAGCTCTAACCGATTGGTCAGTGCGGATGTTGCCTGCAATCCATGGCTTCTGGTTGGGGTATGTACGTACGCTCGTTGTGGAGACAATGTTGTCGATGAACTTATTAATGAAGCAGCCGGTGACTGATGTAAATATTATCGGATGAATTCTGGAACATATTCCAGTCTGTGCTAGCAAAACAGTCCTGTAGCTTAGCATCCGCTTCGTATGACCACTTCCGGTACTACCTGTTTGAGTTTTTGCTTGTAAGCAGGAATCAGGAGGATAGCGTTATGGTCTGATTTGCCAAAGGGAAGGCGAGGGAGGGCCTTGTATGCGTTTCTGTGTGTTGAGTAAAGGTGCTCTAAAGTTAATGGCAAAGAAGGGGGCCGAGTGATAAATTGCAGATATGTGAGGGCAGAACTAATACACGGGCTCTGACCTCTCGCTAAGGGATGGCCAGATGGTGAACTACAAAGCACAAAATGGCCACCCCTACAAGAACTACAGATCCCAAAATAGTCGACCGCCAAAAACGACAATACCCAGAAGCAAAGGGAGCGCTAGCAAGGTGGGACCGACCCACATATTACGGGTCAAGCCACACCAGGAAGAGAGAGAGAGCAAGGAACTGTGGACCTGTGAACCATTGAGAAAGAGGAAGTGATAATATATCTGCTGGATTTACCGTGTATGACCTGGATGTTTGGACTTACATGTTGGCGGTTTTGGACCCTGATCTACCGAGAACCCGATTTGTGTACCGAACCCTGCTATCCTCGACCACGCCTGCGGCCTGGGGCGGTCCAGAAACAAACATTCAGGTACTGTCCTGTTCGAAAGAGCTCTCTCTGGTGTGATTTTGTGTCGGCCTCCCGCTTAATTTGTTGAGGTAAAACAGATTTCAGTGTTCTGCAATAAAATCACTGGCCACGAGAAATGCTGCATCTGAATGTGCATTTTCTTGTTTGCTTATGTCCCTATACAGCTCATACTGCTGTCTTAGTGCCAGCATCAGTTTTTGGTGATAAATAAACCACTACGAAAAATATATCTCAACTCTCTAGGTAAATAGTATGGTCTGCAGCTTATCATGAGGTATTCTAACTCAGTACGTTATGTAAAAAAAAAGTTACGATCAGTGTAGAAAAACACGAAATAGAATTGGTCAGGAGCCCGTAAGATGGCAGGTATCTTCCATCAGTGTGTGTGTGTGTGTGTGTGTATGTGTGTGTGTGTGTGTGTGTGTTCCAGAGGGTGAGGTGGTGTGTGTACAGGCAGAGGTAGTGCCGTGCAGTAAGGTCAGTATGGAGATGTTTGACCCTCTCTACTCCAGTGGAATCATCACACCCTCTGGACACATCACCAAATGTTTCCATGACACATACCCTGACTACGACCTACTGAGACAGGTAACACACACACACCTTCACAAACATACATTAATGCTATTTATGCAATTTAAAAATGTCTTTATGCTCCTATTATGCAATTTAAAAATGTCTTTATGCCCCTATTATGCAACTTAAAAATGTCTTTATGCTCCTATTATGCAACTTAAAAATGTCTTTATGCTCCTATTATGCAACTTAAAAATGTCTTTATGCTCCTATTATGCAACTTAAAAATGTCTTTATGCTCCTATTATGCAACTTAAAAATGTCTTTATGCTCCTATTATGCTATCATAATGTCTTATGCATTGTGTGTGTGTGTAGATGCTGCAGGAGGATGGCAGTGAGGAGTATGGAGTGATGGAGAGGAGAGAGTTCCTATTCCTTCTGTTTAAACACGTGACTCTGGGAGGAGAGCTGTGTCAGTATGAAGACACCATCAACCCCTACATAGACACCACTAGAACCATTTATAGGGACCTGGTCAGGTATACACACACCGTACACCATACCGTACACCACACCATACCGTACACCACACCGTACACCACACCATACTCACACACTGTACACCACACCATACTCACACACCATACACCACACATACACCACACACCGTACACCACACCATACTCACACACCGTACACCACACCATACTCACACACCGTACACCACACCATACTCACACACTGTACACCACACCATACTCACACACCGTACACCACACCATACTCACACACTGTACACCACACCGTACACCACACACCATACACCCCAACATACACCACACATACACCATAAACACCACACACCATACACCCACACGTACACCACACCATACACTATACCGTACACCACACCGTACACCACACCACACCATACACTATACCGTACACCACACCATACTCACACACTGTACACCACACCATACACCATACCGTACACCACACCATACACCATACCGTACACCATACCATACACCACACCATACTCACACACTGTACACCACACCGTACACCACACACCATACACCCCAACATACACCACACATACACCATAAACACCACACACCATACACATACACCATACACCACACATACACCATGCACCCCAACATACACCACACAAACACCATACACCCCAACATACACCACACATACTCCACACATACACCCCAACATACACCCCGACATACACCACACACCACACATACCATACACCCACACGTACACCACACTGTACACCACCATACACCACACCGTACTCGCACACCGTACACCACACCGTACACCACACCATACTCACACACCGTACACCACTCCATACACCATGCCATACTCACACACCGTACACCACATCATACACCACACCGTACACCACGCCATACTCACACACCGTACACCATACCATACACCACACCATAAACACCACACACCATACACCCACACGTACACCACACCATACACTATACCGTACACCACACCGTACACCACACCACACCATACACTATACCGTACACCACACCATACTCACACACTGTACACCACACCATACACCATACCGTACACCACACCATACACCATACCATACACCATACCATACACCACACCATACTCACACACTGTACACCACACCGTACACCACACACCATACACCCCAACATACACCACACATACACCATAAACACCACACACCATACACATACACCATACACCACACATACACCATGCACCCCAACATACACCACACAAACACCATACACCCCAACATACACCACACATACTCCACACATACACCCCAACATACACCACACACCACACATACCATACACCCACACGTACACCACACTGTACACCACCATACACCACACCGTACTCGCACACCGTACACCACACCGTACACCACACCATACTCACACACCGTACACCACTCCATACACCATGCCATACTCACACACCATACACCACACTGTACACCACCATACACCACACCGTACTCGCACACCATACACCACACCGCACACCGTACACCACACCGTACACCACACCATACTCACACACCGTACACCACTCCATACACCACGCCATACTCACACACCGTACACCACATCATACACCACACCGTACACCACGCCATACTCACACACCGTACACCATACCATACACCCACAATGTACAACACAACGTACTCACACACCGTGAACCACACCATACACCACACATACACCATACACCCACACGTACACCCCACACCATACACCACACCAAACACCACACCGTACTCACACACCGTACACCATTCCATACACGCACACCATACACCCACAGCGTACAACACAACGTACTTACACACCGTGAACCACACCACACATACACCACACATACACCGTACACCACATCATACTCACACACTGTACACCACACATACACCATACACCACACATACACCACACATATACCGTACACCACACCATACTCACACACCATACACCACACATACCCCATACACCACACATACACCGTACACCACACCATACTCACACACCGTACACCACACATACACCATACACCACACATACACCATACACCACACATACACCGTACACCACACCATACTCACACACTGTACACCACACACCACACCATACTCGCACACCATACACCACATCATACTCACACACCGTACACCACACCATACACTACACATACACCATGCACCATACACCACACCGTACATCACATCATACACCACACCGTACACCACACCATACATCACATCATACACCACACCGTACACCACACCATACACCACACATACACCATGCACCATACACCACACCGTACATCACATCATACACCACACCGTACACCACACCATACATCACATCATACACCACACCATACTCACACACCGTACACCACACCATACATTACACCCACACCATACACCACACATACATACACCATACACACACACACACCGTACACCACACCATACACACACCATACCATACACACACACCACACCATATACACACCATACACCATACCTTAAACACACACCATACACTACACACACACACCATACACACACCACACCGTATACCATACACCACAGCATAAACACACACCATACCGTATACCATACACCACAGCATAAACACACACCATACCGTATACCATACACCACAGCATAAACACACACCATACACACACCACACTGTATAACACACCATAAACATACACCACACACACCATATACCAATATACCACACCACACACACCATACCGTATACCATACACCACACCATATACCAATATACCACACCACACACACCACACCGTATAACACACCATAAACACACACCACACCGTATACCATACACCACAGCATAAACACACACCATACACACACCACACTGTATAGCACACCATAAACATACACCACACACACCATATACCAATATACCACACCACACACACCATACCGTATACCATACACCACAGCATAAACACACACCATACACACACCGTATAACACACCATAAACACACACCACACCGTATACCATACACCACAGCATAAACACACACCATACCGTATACCATACACCACAGCATAAACACACACCATACCGTATACCATACACCACAGCATAAACACACACCATACCGTATACCATACACCACAGCATAAACACACACCACACCGTATACCATACACCACAGCATAAACACACACCATACCGTATACCATACACCACAGCATAAACACACACCACACCGTATACCATACACCACACCATACACACACCACACCGTATAACACACCATATACCATACACCCACACACACCACACCATAAACATACACCGTACAACACACAAACACACACACACCATACACACACACACACACACACACACACACACAATATATACACACAAACACACCATACACCCACACCCTAAACACACACCATACACACACATACACTGCACTATACACATACACACACCATACACCCTAAACACACACCATACACACTCATACACTGCACTATACACATACACACACATACACACACCATACACCCTAAACACACACCATACACACACATACACTGCACTATACACATACACACCATTCACCATACACACACCACACCACACACACACCACACCATACACCCACCACACCATACACACACCACACCATACACCCACCACACCATACACCCTAAACACACACCATACACACACCACACCATACACCCACCACACCATACACCCTAAACACACACCATACACACACCACACCATACACCCTAAACACACACCATACACACACCACACCATACACCCTAAACACACACCATACACACACCACACCATACACCCACCACACCATACACCCTAAACACACACCATACACACACCACACCATACACCCACCACACCATACACCCTAAACACACACCATACACACACCACACCATACACCCTAAACACACACCATACACACACCACACCATACACCCTAAACACACACCATACACACACCACACCATACACCCTAAACACACACCATACACACACCACACCATACACCCTAAACACACACCATACACCCACCACACCATACACCCTAAACACACACCATACACACACCACACCATACACCCTAAACACACACCATACACCCACCACACCATACACCCTAAACACACACCATACACACACCACACCATACACCCTAAACACACACCATACACACACCACACCATACACCCTAAACACACACCATACACACACCACACCATACACCCTAAACACACACCATACACACACCACACCATACACCCACCACACCATACACCCTAAACACACACCATACACACACCACACCATACACCCCTACACTAGTAGATGGTTGTGATGGTTTGTGTTCTAGTGTTCAGAAGAATCCAGAGAGCAAGGAGATCAGTGTGGTTTCCACTGTCATCAAAGTCTTCGCTCTGGTAACATTATATTATCATTACTGCTATTGAAAGAGAATTATTATCAAACACCATTGGAAATGCAACCTATATGTTGATTTATTGTCTCTTTTGTACTTTAACTATTTGCACATTATTACAACACTGTATATAGACATAACACATTTGAAATGTCTCTATTCTTTTGTGTAATGAGTGTAATGTTTACTGTTCAGTTTTTATTGTTTATTTCACTTTTGTTCATTATCTATTTCACTTGCTTTGGCAATATAAACATATGTTTCCCATGCCAATAAAGCCCCTTAAATTAAATTGCGAGAGAGAGAGACTCTCAGCCGTATCTCATCCTGTGTGTTCTCTTCAGGATGCATCCGGGGTGTGTTACCCAGCCAGAGAAAAAGAGGAACAGTCATTCTCCTACCTCATAGTGGACCCCTTCAGAAGACATGTCTATGTGTTCTACCACTGTTATGGAGTAGGCGCCTTCACGCTGTAACATACACACACACCAATCCAATGTTTCGGACAATCTGGTGGGGGGAGTGAATGAGTTCCTACTTCAGGGAGAATGAGGAGAAGCTGAGTTGGTCTATTGCCTCAGTAAGTGTCCTGCTAGGATGGACTATTCCGTCTACAACTACTGTAGGATTGTTCCGTCTACAACTACTGTAGGACTGTTCCTTCTACAACTACTGTCGGACTGTTCCTTCTACAACTACTGTAGGGCTGTTCCGTCTACAACTACTGTAGGACTGTTCCTTCTACAACTACTGTCGGGCTGTTCCGTCTACAACTACTGTAGGACTTCTTCTACAACTACTGTAGGACTGTTCCGTCTACAACTACTGTCGGGCTGTTCCGTCTACAACTACTGTAGGACTTCTTCTACAACTACTGTAGGACTGTTCCTTCTACAACTACTGTAGGACTGTTCCTTCTACAACTACTGTAGGACTGTTCCGTCTACAACTACTGTAGGACTGTTCCTTCTACAACTACTGTAGGACTGTTCCTTCTACAACTACTGTCGGACTGTTCCGTCTACAACTACTGTCGGGCTGTTCCGTCTACAACTACTGTAGGACTTCTTCTACAACTACTGTAGGACTGTTCCTTCTACAACTACTGTAGGACTGTTCCTTCTACAACTACTGTAGGACTGTTCCTTCTACAACTACTGTAGGACTGTTCCGTCTACAACTACCGTAGGACTGTTCCTTCTACAACTACCGTAGGACTGTTCCGTCTACAACTACCGTAGGACTGTTCCTTCTTCAACTACTGTCGGACTGTTCCTTCTACAACTACTGTCAGACTGTTCCGTCTTCAACTACTGTAGGACTGTTCCGTCTTCAACTACTGTCGGACTGTTCCTTCTACAACTACTGTAGGACTGTTTCTTCTACAACTACTGTCAGACTGTTCCGTCTTCAACTACTGTAGGACTGTTCCTTCTACAACTACTGTAGGACTGTTCCTTCTACAACTACTGTAGGACTGTTCCTTCTACAACTACTGTCGGACTGTTCCTTCTACAACTACTGTAGGGCTGTTCCGTCTTCAACTACTGTCGGACTGTTCCTTCTACAACTACTGTAGGACTGTTCCTTCTACAACTAGTGTAGGACTGTTCCTTCTACAACTACTGTCGGACTGTTCCGTCTACAACTACTGTAGGACTGTTCCGTCTACAACTACTGTAGGACTGTTCCTTCTACAACTACTGTAGGACTGTTCCTTCTACAACTACTGTAGGACTGTTCCTTCTACAACTACTGTAGGACTGTTCCTTCTACAACTACTGTAGGACTGTTCCTTCTACAACTACTGTAGGACTGTTCCGTCTATAACTACTGTAGGACTGTTCCGTCTACAACTACTGTAGGGCTGTTCCTTCTACAACTACTGTAGGACTTCTTCTACAACTACTGTAGGACTGTTCCGTCTACAACTACTGTAGGGCTGGGCTGTTCCGTCTACAACTCCTGTAGGACTGTTCCTTCTACAACTACTGTAGGGCTGTTCCTTCTACAACTACTGTAGGGCTGTTCCGTCTACAACTACTGTAGGACTGTTCCTTCTACAACTACTGTAGGGCTGTTCCTTCTACAACTACTGTCGGACTGTTCCTTCTACAACTACTGTAGGACTGTTCCTTCTACAACTACTGTAGGACTGTTCCTTCTACAACTACTGTAGGACTGTTCCGTCTATAACTACTGTAGGACTGTTCCGTCTACAACTACTGTAGGGCTGTTCCTTCTACAACTACTGTAGGACTTCTTCTACAACTACTGTAGGACTGTTCCTTCTACAACTACTGTAGGACTGTTCCTTCTACAACTACTGTCGGACTGTTCCTTCTACAACTACTGTAGGACTGTTCCTTCTACAACTACTGTAGGACTGTTCCTTCTACAACTACTGTAGGACTGTTCCTTCTACAACTACTGTAGGACTGTTCCGTCTACAACTACTGTAGGACTGTTCCTTCTACAACTACTGTAGGACTGTTCCTTCTACAACTACTGTAGGACTGTTCCTTCTACAACTACTGTAGGACTGTTCCTTCTACAACTACTGTAGGACTGTTCCTTCTACAACTACTGTAGGACTGTTCCCTCTACAACTACTGTCAGACTGTTCCGTCTACAACTACTGTAGGACTGTTCCTTCTACAACTACTGTCGGACTGTTCCTTCTACAACTACTGTCGGACTGTTCCTTCTACAACTACTGTAGGACTGTTCCTTCTACAACTACTGTAGGACTGTTCCGTCTACAACTACTGTCGGACTGTTCCGTCTTCAACTACTGTAGGACTGTTCCGTCTTCAACTACTGTCGGACTGTTCCTTCTACAACTACTGTCAGACTGTTCCGTCTTCAACTACTGTAGGACTGTTCCGTCTTCAACTACTGTCGGACTGTTCCTTCTACAACTACTGTAGGACTGTTTCTTCTACAACTACTGTCAGACTGTTCCGTCTTCAACTACTGTAGGACTGTTCCTTCTACAACTACTGTAGGACTGTTCCTTCTACAACTACTGTAGGACTGTTCCTTCTACAACTACTGTCGGACTGTTCCTTCTACAACTACTGTAGGGCTGTTCCGTCTTCAACTACTGTCGGACTGTTCCTTCTACAACTACTGTAGGACTGTTCCTTCTACAACTACTGTAGGACTGTTCCTTCTACAACTACTGTAGGACTGTTCCTTCTACAACTACTGTAGGACTGTTCCTTCTACAACTACTGTAGGACTGTTCCGTCTATAACTACTGTAGGACTGTTCCGTCTACAACTACTGTAGGGCTGTTCCTTCTACAACTACTGTAGGACTTCTTCTACAACTACTGTAGGACTGTTCCGTCTACAACTACTGTAGGGCTGGGCTGTTCCGTCTACAACTCCTGTAGGACTGTTCCTTCTACAACTACTGTAGGGCTGTTCCTTCTACAACTACTGTAGGGCTGTTCCGTCTACAACTACTGTAGGACTGTTCCTTCTACAACTACTGTAGGGCTGTTCCTTCTACAACTACTGTCGGACTGTTCCTTCTACAACTACTGTAGGACTGTTCCTTCTACAACTACTGTAGGACTGTTCCTTCTACAACTACTGTAGGACTGTTCCGTCTATAACTACTGTAGGACTGTTCCGTCTACAACTACTGTAGGGCTGTTCCTTCTACAACTACTGTAGGACTTCTTCTACAACTACTGTAGGACTGTTCCTTCTACAACTACTGTAGGACTGTTCCTTCTACAACTACTGTCGGACTGTTCCTTCTACAACTACTGTAGGACTGTTCCTTCTACAACTACTGTAGGACTGTTCCTTCTACAACTACTGTAGGACTGTTCCTTCTACAACTACTGTAGGACTGTTCCGTCTACAACTACTGTAGGACTGTTCCTTCTACAACTACTGTAGGACTGTTCCTTCTACAACTACTGTAGGACTGTTCCTTCTACAACTACTGTAGGACTGTTCCTTCTACAACTACTGTAGGACTGTTCCTTCTACAACTACTGTAGGACTGTTCCTTCTACAACTACTGTCAGACTGTTCCGTCTACAACTACTGTAGGACTGTTCCTTCTACAACTACTGTCGGACTGTTCCTTCTACAACTACTGTCGGACTGTTCCGTCTACAACTACTGTAGGACTGTTCCTTCTACAACTACTGTCGGACTGTTCCGTCTTCAACTACTGTAGGACTGTTCCGTCTACAACTACTGTAGGACTGTTCCTTCTACAACTACTGTCGGACTGTTCCTTCTACAACTACTGTAGGACTGTTCCTTCTACAACTACTGTAGGACTGTTCCGTCTACAACTACTGTCGGACTGTTCCGTCTTCAACTACTGTAGGACTGTTCCGTCTTCAACTACTGTCGGACTGTTCCTTCTACAACTACTGTCAGACTGTTCCGTCTTCAACTACTGTCGGACTGTTCCTTCTACAACTACTGTAGGACTGTTTCTTCTACAACTACTGTCAGACTGTTCCGTCTTCAACTACTGCAGGACTGTTCCTTCTACAACTACTGTAGGACTGTTCCTTCTACAACTACTGTAGGGCTGTTCCGTCTTCAACTACTGTCGGACTGTTCCTTCTACAACTACTGTAGGACTGTTCCTTCTACAACTACTGTAGGACTGTTCCTTCTACAACTACTGTCGGACTGTTCCGTCTACAACTACTGTAGGACTGTTCCTTCTACAACTACTGTAGGACTGTTCCTTCTACAACTACTGTAGGACTGTTCCTTCTACAACTACTGTCGGACTGTTCCGTCTACAACTACTGTAGGACTGTTCCTTCTACAACTACTGTAGGGCTGTTCCTTCTACAACTACTGTAGGGCTGTTCCGTCTTCAACTACTGTCGGACTGTTCCTTCTACAACTACTGTAGGACTGTTCCTTCTACAACTACTGTAGGACTGTTCCTTCTACAACTACTGTAGGACTGTTCCTTCTACAACTACCGTAGGACTGTTCCGTCTACAACTACCGTAGGGCTGTTCCGTCTACAACTACCGTAGGACTGTTCCGTCTACAACTACTGTAGGACTGTTCCTTCTACAACTACTGTAGGACTGTTCCGTCTTCAACTACTGTAGGACTGTTCCTTCTACAACTACTGTAGGACTGTTCCTTCTACAACTACTGTAGGACTGTTCCTTCTACAACTACTGTCGGACTGTTCCTTCTACAACTACTGTAGGGCTGTTCCGTCTTCAACTACTGTCGGACTGTTCCTTCTACAACTACTGTCGGACTGTTCCTTCTACAACTACTGTAGGGCTGTTCCGTCTTCAACTACTGTCGGACTGTTCCTTCTACAACTACTGTAGGACTGTTCCTTCTACAACTAGTGTAGGACTGTTCCTTCTACAACTACTGTCGGACTGTTCCGTCTACAACTACTGTAGGACTGTTCCTTCTACAACTACTGTAGGACTGTTCCTTCTACAACTACTGTAGGACTGTTCCTTCTACAACTACTGTAGGACTGTTCCTTCTACAACTACTGTAGGACTGTTCCGTCTATAACTACTGTAGGACTGTTCCGTCTACAACTACTGTAGGGCTGTTCCTTCTACAACTACTGTAGGACTTCTTCTACAACTACTGTAGGACTGTTCCGTCTACAACTACTGTAGGGCTGGGCTGTTCCGTCTACAACTACTGTAGGACTGTTCCTTCTACAACTACTGTAGGGCTGTTCCTTCTACAACTACTGTAGGGCTGTTCCGTCTACAACTTCTGTAGGACTGTTCCTTCTACAACTACTGTAGGACTGTTCCTTCTACAACTACTGTAGGACTGTTCCTTCTACAACTACCGTAGGACTGTTCCTTCTACAACTACCGTAGGACTGTTCCTTCTACAACTACCGTAGGACTGTTCCGTCTACAACTACTGTAGGACTGTTCCTTCTACAACTACTGTAGGACTGTTCCTTCTACAACTACTGTCGGACTGTTCCGTCTTCAACTACTGTCGGACTGTTCCGTCTACAACTACTGTAGGACTGTTCCGTCTACAACTACTGTAGGGCTGTTCCGTCTTCAACTACTGTAGGACTGTTCCGTCTACAACTACTGTAGGACTGTTCCGTCTACAACTACTGTAGGACTGTTCCTTCTACAACTACTGTAGGACTGTTCCGTCTACAACTACTGTAGGACTGTTCCGTCTACAACTACTGTAGGACTGTTCCGTCTACAACTACTGTAGGGCTGTTCCTTCTACAACTACTGTAGGACTGTTCCTTCTACAACTACTGTAGGGCTGTTCCGTCTACAACTACTGTAGGACTGTTCCGTCTATAACTACCGTAGGACTGTTCCGTCTACAACTACCGTAGGACTGTTCCTTCTACAACTACCGTAGGACTGTTCCGTCTACAACTACCGTAGGACTGTTCCTTCTACAACTACCGTAGGACTGTTCCTTCTACAACTACTGTCGGACTGTTCCTTCTACAACTACTGTAGGACTGTTCCTTCTACAACTACTGTAGGGCTGTTCCTTCTACAACTACTGTAGGACTGTTCCTTCTACAACTACTGTAGGACTGTTCCTTATACAACTACTGTCGGACTGTTCCGTCTTCAACTACTGTCGGACTGTTCCGTCTACAACTACTGTAGGACTGTTCCTTCTACAACTACTGTAGGACTGTTCCTTCTACAACTACTGTAGGACTGTTCCTTCTACAACTACTGTAGGACTGTTCCTTCTACAACTACTGTAGGACTGTTCCTTCTACAACTACTGTAGGACTGTTCCTTCTACAACTACTGTAGGACTGTTCCTTCTACAACTACTGTAGGACTGTTCCTTCTACAACTACTGTAGGACTGTTCCTTCTACAACTACTGTAGGACTGTTCCGTCTTCAACTACTGTAGGACTGTTCCTTCTACAACTACTGTAGGACTTTTCCGTCTTCAACTACTGTAGGACTGTTCCTTCTACAACTACTGTAGGACTGTTCCGTCTACAACTACTGTAGGACTGTTCCTTCTACAACTACTGTCGGGCTGTTCCTTCTACAACTACTGTAGGACTGTTCCTTCTACAACTACTGTAGGACTGTTCCTTCTACAACTACTGTAGGACTGTTCCTTCTACAACTACTGTAGGACTGTTCCTTCTACAACTACTGTAGGACTGTTCCTTCTACAACTACTGTAGGACTGTTCCGTCTTCAACTACTGTAGGACTGTTCCTTCTACAACTACTGTAGGACTTTTCCGTCTTCAACTACTGTAGGACTGTTCCTTCTACAACTACTGTAGGACTGTTCCTTCTACAACTACTGTAGGACTGTTCCTTCTACAACTACTGCAGGACTGTTCCTTCTACAACTACTGTAGGGCTGTTCCTTCTACAACTACTGTCGGACTGTTCCTTCTACAACTACTGTAGGGCTGTTCCTTCTACAACTACTGTAGGACTGTTCCTTCTACAACTACTGTAGGACTGTTCCTTCTACAACTACCGTAGGACTGTTCCGTCTACAACTACTGTAGGACTGTTCCTTCTACAACTACTGTAGGGCTGTTCCTTCTACAACTACTGTCGGACTGTTCCTTCTACAACTACTGTAGGGCTGTTCCTTCTACAACTACTGTAGGACTGTTCCTTCTACAACTACTGCAGGACTTTTCCGTCTTCAACTACTGTAGGACTGTTCCTTCTACAACTACTGTAGGACTGTTCCTTCTACAACTACTGTAGGACTGTTCCTTCTACAACTACTGCAGGACTGTTCCTTCTACAACTACTGTAGGGCTGTTCCTTCTACAACTACTGCAGGACTGTTCCTTCTACAACTACTGTAGGGCTGTTCCTTCTACAACTACTGTAGGACTGTTCCTTCTACAACTACTGCAGGACTGTTCCTTCTACAACTACTGTAGGACTGTTCCTTCTACAACTACTGTAGGACTGTTCCTTCTACAACTACTGCAGGACTGTTCCTTCTACAACTACTGTAGGACTGTTCCTTCTACAACTACTGCAGGACTGTTCCTTCTACAACTACTGTAGGGCTGTTCCTTCTACAACTACTGTAGGACTGTTCCTTCTACAACTACTGCAGGACTGTTCCTTCTACAACTACTGTAGGACTGTTCCTTCTACAACTACTGTAGGACTGTTCCTTCTACAACTACTGCAGGACTGTTCCTTCTACAACTACTGTAGGGCTGTTCCTTCTACAACTACTGTCGGACTGTTCCTTCTACAACTACTGTAGGGCTGTTCCTTCTACAACTACTGTAGGACTGTTCCTTCTACAACTACTGCAGGACTGTTCCTTCTACAACTACTGTAGGACTGTTCCTTCTACAACTACTGCAGGACTGTTCCTTCTACAACTACTGTAGGACTGTTCCTTCTACAACTACTGCAGGACTGTTCCTTCTACAACTACTGTAGGGCTGTTCCTTCTACAACTACTGTCGGACTGTTCCTTCTACAACTACTGTAGGGCTGTTCCTTCTACAACTACTGTAGGACTGTTCCTTCTACAACTACTGTAGGACTGTTCCTTCTACAACTACTGTAGGACTGTTCATTCTACAACTACTGCAGGACTGTTCCTTCTACAACTACTGTAGGGCTGTTCCTTCTACAACTACTGCAGGACTGTTCCTTCTACAACTACTGTAGGGCTGTTCCTTCTACAACTACTGTAGGACTGTTCCTTCTACAACTACTGCAGGACTGTTCCTTCTACAACTACTGTAGGACTGTTCCTTCTACAACTACTGTAGGACTGTTCCTTCTACAACTACTGCAGGACTGTTCCTTCTACAACTACTGTAGGACTGTTCCTTCTACAACTACTGCAGGACTGTTCCTTCTACAACTACTGTAGGGCTGTTCCTTCTACAACTACTGTAGGACTGTTCCTTCTACAACTACTGCAGGACTGTTCCTTCTACAACTACTGTAGGACTGTTCCTTCTACAACTACTGTAGGACTGTTCCTTCTACAACTACTGCAGGACTGTTCCTTCTACAACTACTGTAGGGCTGTTCCTTCTACAACTACTGTCGGACTGTTCCTTCTACAACTACTGTAGGGCTGTTCCTTCTACAACTACTGTAGGACTGTTCCTTCTACAACTACTGCAGGACTGTTCCTTCTACAACTACTGTAGGACTGTTCCTTCTACAACTACTGCAGGACTGTTCCTTCTACAACTACTGTAGGACTGTTCCTTCTACAACTACTGCAGGACTGTTCCAATACTCCAGATGTAATGCAACTCTACACACTAATGATGGTCTTGTCCTTTTGTGTTTATCAATAAAATGATTGTTTTGGAAAAGTTATTTCTATCAATGATTTTATTAGTATATAATGTCTATATATCTATGACTCTCCACTGACCCTGCTGAGAGAGAGAACATTACAGCTAGTTCGGATGTCACTCTGGATTGGATTGATATACCAGTCATGTGTATTGCATTACACAACTTTCTTTATTTAACCTTTATTTAACTAGGCAAGTCAGTTAAGAACAAATGTTTATTTACAATGACGACCTACCCTAACCCGGATGACGCTGGGCCAATTGTGCGCCGCCCTATGGGACTCTTAATCACGGCCGGTTGTGATACAGCCTGGAATCGAACCAGGGTCTGTAGTGACGCCTCTTCTATAATATATTAGTGATTTGTTTGAATTATAGTCATACAATAATAATATGCATATGTTTTACAGGAATGCACCAGTATGTATTGTGTTACATCAGTAACGTCAGCATCCTAAACAGAGATTTCTCCTTATAATTAGGAATAAATCAATTCCACTGATCTGCCCTTCACCTGACCATACAAGTACAGTACATGTAGGCGGTTATCTCTATTATGGAGTACCAAATTAACTAATTATTGTCTTTTGTTGAATTTATATAACATTCCTTAAGCATTATCTGATCCAGATACGGCATAATTCAACTACTTGTATCTGTTTGCATCAGTTTCAATGCAGGACTTTTATTTTGAAAGCAAACCACAAATTCCACTATTGTGACTAGCTTCACATAAGTTGCTCGGCAGTACTGGCCGCTGCTGAAAATGAGAATATCCTGCTTTTCCGTGTGGACTAGGCATAAATTGTAAACTTAGTCAGCTAGCTGCTACAAGGGACACAGAAAGAGCCGGGTTAATGCAGGGGTTTACCGGGGCGGAAGAGATACAGTATCTGTTTAAACTAGAGATACAGTATCTGTTTAAACTAGAGATACAGTATCTGTATAAACTAGAGATACAGTATCTGTATTTAAACTAGAGATACAGTATCTGTATAAACTAGAGATACAGTATATGTTTAAACTAGAGATACAGTATCTGTATAAACTAGAGATACAGTATCTGTATAAACTAGAGATACAGTATCTGTTTAAACTAGAGATACAGTATCTGTATTTAAACTAGAGATACAGTATCTGTATAAACTAGAGATACAGTATCTGTATAAACTAGAGATACAGTATCTGTATAAACTAGAGATACAGTATATGTTTAAACTAGAGATACAGTATCTGTATAAACTAGAGATACAGTATCTGTTTAAACTAGAGATACAGTATCTGTATAAACTAGAGATACAGTATCTGTATAAACTAGAGATACAGTATCTGTTTAAACTAGAGATACAGTATCTGTATAAACTAGAGATACAGTATATTTTTAAACTAGAGATACAGTACTAGAGATACAGTATCTGTATAAACTAGAGATACAGTACTAGAGATACAGTATCTGTTTAAACTAGAGATACAGTATCTGTTTAAACTAGAGATACAGTATCTGTTTAAACTAGAGATACAGTATCTGTATAAACTAGAGATACAGTATCTGTATAAACTAGAGATACAGTATCTGTATAAACTAGAGATACAGTATCTGTTTAAACTAGAGATACAGTACTAGAGATACAGTATCTGTATAAACTAGAGATACAGTATCTGTTTAAACTAGAGATACAGTATCTGTATAAACTAGAGATACAAGTTATCTGTATAAACTAGAGATACAGTATCTGTATAGAACTAGAGATACAGTATCTGTATAAACTTAGAGATACAGTATCTGTTTAAACTAGAGATACAGTACTAGCTCTTCTCTCCCGCTCGCCCCCCCTTTTCGCCCTCTCCCCTTGTTCTCCTCTCCCTCCCCTCTCCCTTCCCCCCTCCTCTCCTCCCCCTCCCTCGCTCCTCCCTTCCTTCTTCCTCCCCCTCACCTCTTCCCCTCTACCCTTCTCCTCCCTCTCACTCCTCCTCCCTCCTCCCCTTCCCCCCTCCCCTCCTCCCCTCCTCCTCCCCCCCCCCTCCCCCCCTCCCTCTCCCCTCCCTCTCCCTTGCTGTACCCCCATATCCCCACGCTCTTAGCCACTAGGCTACTGTGCCCATAACCCCCTGCTGCCCCATATCCCCACGCTCTTAGCCACATAGGCCTCCCTGCTGCCCCATATCCCCACGCTCTTAGCCACTAGGCTACCTGCTGCCCATATCCCCCACGCTCTTAGCCACTAGGTCTCCCGCTGCCCCATATCCCCCACGCTCTTAGCCACTAGGTCTCCCTGCTGCCCCATATCCCCCACGCTCTTAGCCACTAGGTCTCCCTGCTGCCATAACCCCCACGCTCTTAGCCACTAGGTCTCCCTGCTGCCCCATATCCCCCACGCTCTTAGCCACTAGGTCTCCCTGCTGCCCATATCCCCCACGCTCTTAGCCACTAGGCTACCTGCTGCCCATAACCCCTGCTGCCCCATATCCCCCACGCTCTTAGCCACTAGGTCTCCTGCTGCCCCATATCCCCCACGCTCTTAGCCACTAGGCTACCTGCTGCCCCATATCCCCCAGCTCTTAGCCACTAGGTCTCCTGCTGCCCCTATCCCCCACGCTCTTAGCCACTAGGTCTCCCTGCTGCCCCATATCCCCCACGCTCTTAGCCACTAGGTTCTCCTGCTGCCCATATCCCCCACGCTCTTAGCCACTAGGTCTCCCTGCTGCCCCATAACCCCCTGCGCCCATATCCCCACGCTCTTAGCCACTAGGTCTCCCTGCTGCCCCATATCCCCCACGCTCTTAGCCACTAGGCTACCTGCTGCCCCATAACCCCCTGCTGCCCCATATCCCCCACGCTCTTAGCCACTAGGCTACCTGCTGCCCCATAACCCTGCTGCCCCATAATCCCCCACGCTCTTAGCCACTAGGTCTCCCTGCTGCCCCATATCCCCCACGCTCTTAGCCACTAGGTCTCCCTGCTGCTGCCCCATATCCCCCAGCTCTTAGCCACTAGGTCTCCTGCTGGCCCATATCCCCCACGCTCTTAGCCACTAGGTCTCCGCTGCCCATATACTCCCCACGCTCTTAGCCACTAGGTCTCCCTGCTGCCCCATATCCCCCACGCTCTTAGCCACTAGGCTACCTGCTGCCCCATATCCCCCACGCTCTTAGCCACTAGGTCTCCCTGCTGCCCCATATCCCCACGCTCTTAGCCACTAGGTCTCCCTGCTGCCCCATATCCCACGCTCTTAGCCACTAGGTCTCCCTGCTGCCCCATATCCCCCACGCTCTTAGCCACTAGGTCTCCCTGCTGCCCCATATCCCCACGCTCTTAGCCACTAGGTCTCCCTGCTGCCCATATCCCCACGCTCTTAGCCACTAGGTCTCCCTGCTGCCCATATCCCCCACGCTCTTAGCCACTAGGCTACCTGCGGCCCCATAACCCCCACGCTCTTAGCCACTAGGCTACCTGCTGCCCATAACCCCCTGCTGCCCCATATCCCCCACGCTCTTAGCCACTAGGTCTCCCTGCTGCCCCATATCCCCCACGCTCTTAGCCACTAGGTCTCCCTGCTGCCCCATAACCCCCACGCTCTTAGCCACTAGGCTACCTGCTGCCCCATATCCCCCACGCTCTTAGCCACTAGGCTACCTGCTGCCCCATAACCCCCTGCTGCCCCATCCCCCACGCTCTTAGCCACTAGGTCTCCCTGCTGCCCCATAACCCCACGCTCTAGCACTAGGTCTCCCTGCGCCCATATCCCCCACGCTCTTAGCCACTAGGTCTCCCTGCTGCCCCATAACCCCCACGCTCTTAGCCACTAGGTCTCCCTGCTGCCCCATAACCCCCACGCTCTTAGCCACTAGGTCTCCCTGCTGCCCCATAACCCCCACGCTCTTAGCCACTAGGTCTCTGCTGCCCCATATCCCCCACGCTCTGCCACTAGGTCTCCCTGCTGCCCATATCCCCCACGCTCTTAGCCATAGGTCTCCCTGCTGCCCCATATCCCCCACGCTCTTAGCCACTAGGTCTCCCTGCTGCCCCATAACCCCTGCTGCCCCATATCCCCACGCTCTTAGCCACTAGGTCTCCTGCTGCCCATATCCCCCACGCTCTTAGCCACTAGGCTACCTGCTGCCCATTACCCTGCTGCCCATATCCCCCACGCTCTTAGCCACTGGTCTCCCTGCTGCCCCATAACCCCCCGCTCTTAGCCACTAGGTCTCCCTGCTGCCCCATACCCCCACGCTCTTAGCCACTAGGTCTCCCTGCTGCCCCATAACCCCCACTCTCTAGCCACTAGGTCTCCCTGCTGCCCCATAACCCCCACGCTCTTAGCCACTAGGTCTCCCTGTGCCCCATAACCCCACGCTCTTAGCCACTAGGTCTCCCTGCTGCCCCATACCCCCACGCTCTTAGCCACTAGGTCTCCCTGCTGCCCATATCCCCCACGCTCTTAGCCACTAGGTCTCCCTGCTGCCCCATATCCCCCACGCTCTTAGCCACTAGGTCTCCCTGCTGCCCCAAACCCCGCGGCCATATCCCCCACGCTCTTAGCCACTAGGTCTCCCTGCTGCCCCATATCCCCCACGCTCTTAGCCACTAGGCTACCTGCTGCCCCATAACCCCTGCTGCCCCACGCTCTTAGCCACTAGGCTACTGCTGCCCTAACCCCCTGCTGCCCATATCCCCACGCTCTTAGCCACTAGGTCTCCTGTGCCCCCATATCCCCCACGCTCTTGCCACTAGGTCTCCCTGCTGCCCCATATCCCCCACGCTCTTAGCCACTAGGTCTCCCTGCTGCCCCATATCCCCCACGCTCTAGCCACTAGGTCTCCCTGCTGCCCCATATCCCCCACGTCTTAGCCACTGGTCTCCTGCTGCCCCATATCCCCCACGCTCTTGCACTAGGCTACTGCTGCCCCATATCCCCCACGCTTTAGCCACTAGGTCTCCCTGCTGCCCCATATCCCCACGCTCTTAGCCACTAGGTCTCCCTGCTGCCCCATATCCCCACGCTCTTAGCCACTAGGTCTCCCTGCTGCCCCATATCCCCACGCTCTTAGCCACTAGGTCTCCTGCTGCCCCATATCCCCCACGTCTTAGCCACTAGGTTCCCTGCTGCCCCATATCCCCCACGCTCTTAGCCACTAGGTCTCCCTGCTGCCCCATATCCCCACGCTCTTAGCCACTAGGTCTCCCTGCTGCCCCATATCCCCCACGCTCTTAGCCACTAGGCTACCTGCGGCCCCATAACCCCCACGCTCTTAGCCACTAGGCTACTGCTGCCCATAACCCCCTGCTGCCCCATATCCCCCACGCTCTTAGCCACTAGGTCTCTCCTGCTGCCCATATCCCCCACGTCTTAGCCACTAGGTCTCCCTGCTGCCCCATAAACCCACGCTCTTAGCCACTAGGCTACCTGCTGCCCCATATCCCCCACGCTCTTAGCCACTAGGCTACCTGCTGCCCATAACCCTGCTGCCCCATATCCCCCACGCTCTTAGCCACTAGGTCTCTGCTGCCCCATAACCCCACGCTCTTAGCCACTAGGTCTCCTGCTGCCCCATATCCCCACGCTCTTAGCCACTAGGTCTCCCTGCTGCCCCATAACCCCACGCTCTAGCCACTAGGTCTCCCTGCTGCCCCATAACCCCCACGCTCTTAGCCACTAGGTCTCCCTGCTGCCCATAACCCCCACGCTCTTAGCCACGGTCTCCTGCTGCCCCATACCCCCACGCTCTTAGCGCTAGGTCTCCCTGCTGCCCATAACCCCACGCTCTTAGCCACTAGGTCTCCCTGCTGCCCCATATCCCCCACGCTCTTAGCCACTAGGTCTCCCTGCTGCCCCATAACCCCCTGCGCCCCATATCCCCACGCTCTAGCCACTAGGTCTCCTGCTGCCCATAACCCCACGCTCTTAGCCACTAGGTCTCCCTGCTGCCCCATATCCCACGCTCTTAGCCACTAGTCTCCCTGCTGCCCCATAACCCCCACGCTCTTAGCCACTAGGTCTCCCTGCTGCCCCATAACCCCCACGCTCTTAGCCACTAGGTCTCCCTGCTGCCCCATAACCCCCCGCTCTAGCCACTAGGTCTCCCGCTGCCCCATATCCCCACGCTCTTAGCCACTAGGTCTTCCTGCTGCCCCATAACCCCCTGCTGCCCCATATCCCCACGCTCTTAGCCATAGGTCTCCCTGCTGCCCCATAACCCCCACGCTCTTACCCACTAGGTCTCCCTGCTGCCCATATCCCCCACGCTCTTAGCCACTAGGTCTCCCTGCTCCCCCATAACCCCACGCTCTTAGCCACTAGGTCTCCCTGCTGCCCCATAACCCCCACGCTCTTAGCCACTAGGTCTCCCTGCTGCCCCATATCCCCCACGCTCTTAGCCACTAGGTCTCCCTGCTGCCCCATATCCCCCACGCTCTTAGCCACTAGGCTACCTGCTGCCCCATAACCCCCTGCTGCCCCATAACCCCCTGCTGCCCCATATCCCCCACGCTCTTAGCCACTAGGTCTCCCTGCTGCCCCATATCCCCCACGCTCTTAGCCACTAGGCTACCTGCTGCCCCATAACCCCCACGCTCTTAGCCACTAGGCTACCTGCTGCCCCATAACCCCCTGCTGCCCCACGCTCTTAGCCACTAGGCTACCTGCTGCCCCATAACCCCCTGCTGCCCCACGCTCTTAGCCACTAGGCTACCTGCTGCCCCATAACCCCCACGCTCTTAGCCACTAGGTCTCCCTGCTGTCCCATAACCCCTGCGCCCCATATCCCCCACGCTCTTAGCCACTAGGTCTCCCTGCTGCCCCATACCCCCACGCTCTTAGCCACTAGGTCTCCCTGCTGCCCCATATCCCCCACGCTCTAGCCACTAGGTCTCCCTGCTGCCCCATAACCCCCACGCTCTTAGCCACTAGGTCTCCCTGCTGCCCCATATCCCCACGCTCTTAGCCACTAGGTCTCCCTGCTGCCCCATAACCCCACGCTCTTAGCCACTAGGTCTCTCTGCCCCATATCCCCCACGCTCTTAGCCACTAGGTCTCCCTGCTGCCCCATATCCCCCACGCTCTTAGCCACTAGGTCTCCCTGCTGCCCCATAACCCCCTGCTGCCCCATATCCCCCACGCTCTTAGCCACTAGGTCTCCCTGCTGCCCCATATCCCCCACGCTCTTAGCCACTAGGTCTCCCTGCTGCCCCATATCCCCCACGCTCTTAGCCACTAGGTCTCCCTGCTGCCCCATAACCCCCTGCTGCCCCATATCCCCCACGCTCTTAGCCACTAGGTCTCCCTGCTGCCCCATATCCCCCACGCTCTTAGCCACTAGGTCTCCCTGCTGCCCCATAACCCCTTTCTCCTGAAGTATACACTACTACACACAACTCTAAAGGCATTGGATTGAAGGAGGCACGGGCTAAAAGGGAGTTTGATTGGGACACATGATCATGTAAAAAGCTGTTGAGGATTTACCAGATACCTCCAAACCTCACACGGGAACAGGGGCTTGTTTTAACGGGGAGATGGAAAAGGGGGGGGGGGGGGGGATTTCTTACGTCGTTGGTGTTGACGTGCCAGGCCATGTCGCCGTAGGAGACCAGCTGACCGTTGACATAGCAACGGATCTCACTGTTCCTCCAGCGGTTGTAGATGTGGACGATGCTGATCATGTACCACTGAAACACAGAGAGGGGGGGTTAGAGAGGGTTAGAGAGGGTTGAAGAGGGTTAGAGAGGGTTGAATAGGGTTAGAGAGGGTTATAGAGGGTTATAGAGGGTTAGAGGGGGTTAGAGAGGGTTGAAGAGGGTTAGAGAGGGTTATAGAGGGTTATAGAGGGTTAGAGGGGGTTAGAGAGGGTTGAAGAGGGTTAGAGAGGGTTGAATAGGGTTAGAGAGGGTTGAAGAGGGTTAGAGAGGGTTAGAGAGGGGGTGGGTGTGTAAAACCTGCATGCCTGCAAAATGTAAATACACCTCCAAACTGTCACATTACGACTAGGGCTGAGGATACATGTTACAGGGCTGAGGTTACAGGGCTGAGGTTACATGTTACAGGGCTGAGGTTACAGGGCTGAGGTTACATGTTACATGGCTGAGGATACAGGGCTGAGGATACAGGTTACAGGGCTGAGGATACATGTTACAGGGCTGAGGTTACAGGGCTGAGGATACATGTTACAGGGCTGAGGTTACAGGGCTGAGGATATAGGGCGGAGGATACAGGGCTGAGGATACAGGGCTGAGGATACAGGGCTGAGGATACAGGGCTGAGGATACAGGGCTGAGGATACATGTTACAGGGCTGAGGTTACAGGGCTGAGGTTACATGTTACAGGGCTGAGGTTACAGGATACAGGGCTGAGGTTACAGGTTACAGGGCTGAGGATACAGGTTACAGGGCTGAGGTTACAGGTTACAGGGCTGAGGATACATGTTACAGGGCTGAGGTCACATGTTACAGGGCTGAGGATACAGGATACAGGGCTGAGGTTACAGGTTACAGGGCTGAGGATACAGGTTACAGGGCTGAGGTTACAGGTTACAGGGCTGAGGTTACATGTTACAGGGCTGAGGATACAGGATACAGGGCTGAGGTTACAGGTTACAGGGCTGAGGTTACATGTTACAGGGCTGAGGTTACATGTTACAGGGCTGAGGTTATAGGTTACAGGGCTGAGGTTACATGTTACAGGGCTGAGGATACATGTTACAGGGCTGAGGTTATAGGTTACAGGGCGGAGGTTACATGTTACAGGGCTGAGGTTTCAGGTTACAGGGCTGAGGTTACAGGTTACAGGTTACAGGGCTGAGGATACAGGATACAGGGCTGAGGATACAGGGCTGAGGATACAGGTTACATGGCTGAGGTTACAGGGCTGAGGATACAGGATACAGGGCTGAGGTTACAGGTTACAGGGCTGAGGATACAGGGCTGAGGTTACAGGTTACAGGGCTGAGGATACAGGATACAGGGCTGATATTTCAGGTTACAGGGCTGATATTTCAGGTTACAGGGCTGATATTTCAGGTTACAGGGCTGATATTTCAGGTTACAGGGCTGATATTTCAGGTTACAGGGCTGATATTTAAGGTTTCAGGGCTGATATTTCAGGTTACAGGGCTGATATTTCAGGTTACAGGGCTGATATTTCAGGTTACAGGGCTGATATTTCAGGTTACAGGGCTGATATGTCAGGTTACAGGGCTGATGTTTCAGGTTTCAGGGCTGATGTTACAGGTTACAGGGCTGATGTTTCAGGTTACAGGGCTGATGTTACAGGTTACAGGGCTGATATGTCAGGTTACAGGGCTGATGTTTCAGGTTTCAGGGCTGATGTTACAGGTTACAGGGCTGATGTATCAGGTTACAGGGCTGATGTTACAGGTTACAGGGCTGATATGTCAGGTTACAGGGCTGATGTTACAGGTTACAGGGCTGATATGTCAGGTTACAGGGCTGATGTTTCAGGTTTCAGGGAACAGATTTTGGAGTTTAAGAAGGTTAAATAATGGAGGGAATGTCTCTCTCACGCTCTCTTCTTTTCTCTGGTCCCTTTCCTAAATTTGCCCTCTTCCGGTGTGTGCGTGTGTGCGTGCGTGTGTGTGAGATAATCCAACCTTGTTGGCTAGGCTGCTTGTGGGAAAGGGAAGGGAGGAGAGGGAGGAGGGGGGAGAGTAGAGGGGAGGTGGGGTAGGGGAAGAGGAGAGGGGAGGTGGGATAGGGGAAGAGCAGAGGGAGGAGAGGAGAGGGAGGGGGGGAAGAGGAGAGGGAGGAGATGGAAGAGAGGAAAGGGGGAAGGGGAGAGGGAGGAGAGGGGAAGGGGGAGGGAGGAGAGGAGAGGGACGGGAGAGGGAGGGGAAGAGGAGAGGGGGAGGGGGAATAGAGGGAATAGAGGAGGGGAGGGAGGAGAGGGAATAGAGGAGGGGGGAGAGGAGAGGGAGGAGGGGGAAGAGGAGAGGGAGGAGAGGGACGAGAGGAGAGGGACGAGAGGGACGAGAGGAAAGGGGGGAGAGGGAGGTTGGAGAAGGGGAAGAGGAGAGGGAGGAGGGGGAAGAGGGGAGGGGAAGAGGGGAGGGGGGAGAGGAGAGGGAGGAGGGGGAAGAGGAGAGGGAGGAGGAGGACGAGAGGAGAGGGGGAAGAGTAGAGGGAGGAGAGGGAGGGGGGAAGAGTAGAGGGGAGGTGGGGTAGGGGAAGAGGAGAGGGAGGAGAGGGAGGGGGGAAGAGGAGAGGGGGGAGATGAGAGGAAGGAGGGGGACGAGGAGAGAGAGGAGAGGGAAGAGGAGAGGGAGGAGAGGGAGGTGGAAGAGGGAGAAGAGGAGAGGATTTAGCTGGTGTCTACAAAGCTGTTTCTGGGTGAGGATTGTGTAAACA
>NC_052318.1:415462-457962 GCF_016432855.1 Salvelinus namaycush
AATACAGTTTATAGAGTACAGAATACAGTATCTGTTTAAACTAGAGATACAGTATCTGTTTAAACTAGAGATACAGTATCTGTATAAACTTTTACTGGGCTGTGTCTCAATCCATCACAACTGCCGATATCGCCCTTCCGCATCTGTGGTGAAAGGTGACAGAGCTAGAGCAGTGTGTATCAGACCATGAGACATCCCATCTGTGGTGAAAGGTGACAGAGCTAGAGCGGTGTGTATCAGACCATGAGACATCCCATCTGTGGTGAAAGGTGAAAGAGCTAGAGCGGTGTGTATCAGACCATGAGACATCCCATCTGTGGTGGAAGGTGACAGAGCTAGAGCGGTGTGTATCAGACCATGAGACATCCCATCTGTGGTGATGCGGTGTGTATCAGACCATGAGACATCCCATCTGTGGTGAAAGGTGACAGAGCTAGAGCGGTGTGTATCAGACCATGAGACATCCCATCTGTGGTGAAAGGTGACAGAGCTAGAGCGGTGTGTATCAGACCATGAGACATCCCATCTGTGGTGATGCGGTGTGTATCAGACCATGAGACATCCCATCTGTGGTGAAAGGTGACAGAGCTAGAGCGGTGTGTATCAGACCATGAGACATCCCATCTGTGGTGAAAGGTGACGGAGCTAGAGCGGTGTGTATCAGACCATGAGACATCCCATCTGTGGTGAAAGGTGTGTATCAGACCATGAGACATCCCATCTGAGGTGAAAGGTGACAGAGCTAGAGCGGTGTGTATCAGACCAGGAGACATCCCATCTGTGGTGAAAGGTGTGTATCAGACCATGAGACATCCCATCTGAGGTGAAAGGTGACGGAGCTAGAGCGGTGTGTATCAGACCATGAGACATCCCATCTGTGGTGAAAGGTGACGGAGCTAGAGCGGTGTGTATCAGACCAGGAGACATCCCATCTGTGGTGATGCGGTGTGTATCAGACCAGGAGACATCCCATCTGTGGTGAAAGGTGACAGAGCTAGAGCGGTGTGTATCAGACCTGAGACATCCCATCTGTGGTGATGCGGTGTGTATCAGACCATGAGACATCCCATCTGTGGTGAAAGGTGACAGAGCTAGAGCGGTGTGTATCAGACCATGAGAACATCCCATCTGTGGTGAAAGGTGACAGAGCTAGAGCGGTGTGTATCAGACCATGGAGAATCCCATCTGTGGTGAAAGGTAGACAGAGCTAGAGCGGTGTTTGTCAGACCATGAGACATCCCATCTGTGGTGGAAGGTGACAGAGCTAGAGTGGTGTTTGTCAGCCATGAGACATCCATCTGTGGTGAAAGGTGACAGAGCTAGAGCGGTGTGTATCAGACCATGAGACATCCCATCTGTGGTGATGCGGTGTGTATCAGACCATGAGACATCCCATCTGTGGTGAAAGGTGACGGAGCTAGAGCGGTGTGTATCAGACCAGGAGAAATCCCATCTGTGGTGAAAGGTGTGTATCAGACCATGAGACATCCCATCTGTGGTGTGAAAGGTGTGTATCAGACCAGGAGACATCCCATTGTGGTGAAAGGTGACAGAGCTAGAGCGGTGTGTATCAGACCATGAGACATCCCATCTGTGGTGATGAAGGTGACAGAGCTAGAGCGGTGTGTATCAGACAGGAGACATCCCATCTGTGGTGGAAGGTGACGAGCTAGAGCGGTGTGTATCAGACCATGAGGACATCCCATCTGTGGTGATGCGGTGTTATCAGACCAGGAGACATCCATCTGTGGTGAAAGGTGACGGAGCTAGAGCGGTGTGTATCAGACCATGAGACATCCCATCTGTGGTGATGCGGTTGTTATCAGACCATGAGACATCCCATCTGTGGTGAAAGGTGACAGTGAGCGGTGTGTATCAGACCATGAGACATCCCACTGTGGTGAAAGGTGAAGAAGCTAGAGCGGTGTGATCAGACCATGAGACATCCATCTGTGGTGAAAGGTGACAGAGCTAGAGCGGTGTGTATCAGACCAGGAGACATCCCATCTGTGGTGAAAGGTGACAGAGCTAGAGCGGTGTGTATCAGACCATGAGACATCTCCATCGTGGTGAAAGGTGACAGAGTCGAGCGGTGTGTATCAGACCAGGAGACATCCCATCTGTGGTGAAAGGTGACAGAGCTAGAGCGGTGTGTATCAGACCAGGAGACATCCCATCTGTGGTGAAAGGTGACGGAGCTAGAGCGGTGTGTATCAGACATGAGACATCCCATCTGTGGTGATGCGGTGTGTATCAGACCATGAGACATCCCATATGTGGTGAAAGGTGACAGAGCTAAAGCGGTGTGTATCAGACCATGAGACATCCCATCTGTGGTGAAAGGTGACAGAGCTAGAGCGGTGTGGATCAGACCATGAGACATCCCATCTGTGGTGAAAGGAGACAGAGCTAGAGCGGTGTGTATCAGACCAGGAGACATCCCATCTGTGGTGAAAGGTGACAGAGCTAGAGCGGGTGTGTCAGACCATGAGACATCCCATCTGTGGTGATGCGGTGTGTATCAGACCATGAGACATCCCATCTGTGGTGAAAGGTGACGGAGCTAGAGCGGTGTGTATCAGACCAGGAGACATCCCATCTGTGGTGAAAGGTGTGTATCAGACCATGAGACATCCCATCTGTGGTGAAAGGTGTGTATCAGACCAGGAGACATCCCATCTGTGGTGAAAGGTGACAGAGCTAGAGTGGTGTGTATCAGACCATGAGACATCCCATCTGTGGTGAAAGGTGACAGAGCTAGAGCGGTTGGTATCAGACCAGGAGACATCCCATCTGTGGTGAAAGGTGACAGAGCTAGAGCGGTGTGTATCAGACCAGGAGACATCCCATCTGTGGTGAAAGGTGACAGCTAGAGCGGTGTGTATCAGACCATGAGACATCCCATCTGTGGTGATGCGGTGTGTATCAGACAGGAGACATCCCATCTGTGGTGAAAGGTGACGGAGCTAGAGCGTGTGATCAGACATGAGACATCCCATCTGTGGTGATGCGGTGTGTATCAGACCATGAGACATCCCATCTGTGGTGAAAGGTGACAGAGCTAGAGCGGTGTGTATCAGACCATGAGACATCCCATCTGTGGTGAAAGGTGACAGAGCTAGAGCGGTGTGTATCAGACCAGGAGACATCCCATCTGTGGTGAAAGGTGACAGAGCTAGAGCGGTGTGTATCAGACCATGAGACATCCCATCTGTGGTGAAAGGTGACAGAGCTAGAGCGGTGTGTATCAGACCAGAGACATCCCATCTGTGGTGAAAGGTGACGGAGCTAGAGCGGTGTGTATCCGACCAGAGACATCCCATCTGTGGTGAAAGGTGACGGAGCTAGAGCGGTGTGTATCAGACCATGAGACATCCCATCTGTTGTGATGCGGTGTGTATCAGACCATGAGACATCCCATCTGTGGTGAAAGGTGACAGAGCTAGAGCGGTGTGTATCAGACCATGAGACATCCCATCTGTGGTGAAAGGTGACAGAGCTAGAGCGGTGTGTATCAGACCAGGAGACATCCCATCTGTGGTGGAAGGTGACAGAGCTAGAGCGGTGTGTATCAGACCAGGAGACATCCCATCTGTGGTGAAAGGTGTGTATCAGACCAGGAGAATCCCATCTGTGGTGAAAGGTGTGTATCAGACCAGGAGACATCCCATCTGTTGGGCGTACATATTATTATTATGACCACTCTATTGAAAGATGAGACACACACACACACAGACACACACACACACCAGGATGATGTCCTACAGAAAGGTAACTTTGGTCAAATGGCAGCATCACACACAGCATGCCAACTCAGCACCACTCATGAGGGAAATCTGCCATCTGTGTGTGTGTGTGTGTGTGTGTGTGTGTGTGTGTGTGTGTGTGTGTGTGTGTGTGTGTGTGTGTGTGTGTGTGTGTGTGTGTGTGTGTGTGTGTGTGTGTGTGTGTGTGTGTGTGTGGTGTGTGTGCATCTGTGTGTGTGTGTGTGTGTGTGTGTGTGTGTGTGTGTGTGTGTGTGTGTGTGTGTGTGTGTGTGTGTGTGTGTGTGTGTGTGTGTGTGTGTGTGTGTGTGTGTGTAGCAGCAGCAGGATAGTGCTGACGGTGTGATTGAGGGTCAGTGTTCGGGTCTTATCTCCTCCCATCACTACTCAGGCAGCATCAGAAATGGCACCACTTAATAGGGTTCCATAGGGCTCTGGTCTAAAGTAGTGTACTATATAGGGAATAGGGTTCCATAGGGCTCTGGTCTAAAGTAGTACACTATATAGGGAATAGGGTGCCAATTGGGATGGACACTCAGTGTGTGTGTGTGTGTGTGTGTGTGTGTGTGTGTGTGTAGTACATACCTTGCGGGGTTGAAAGTCGTACTTCACACAGTGTTGGAAGCCTTTCCCCTTGGACTTGAGTGATGTCACGATCAGACAGTTCCCCACAAAGTGAGCCGAGTAACCAATACCTTTACTGGTTCGAAAACTAGAGAGGAGAGGAGAGGAGAGAGGGAGGAGAGGGGGGAGGGAGGAGAGGGGGAGAGGGGAGAGGGGAGGGGAGGAGAGGAGAGGGGGGAGGGGATAGGAGAGGGGAGGAGAGGAGAGGAGAGAGGGAGGAGAGGGGAGGAGAAGGGGAGAGGGGAGGGTGGGGGGAGGAGAGGAGAGGAGAGGAGAGGAGAGAGGGTGAGGGGAGGAGAGGAGGGGGGAGAGGAGAGGGGGGGAGAGAGGGGAGGAGAGGGGTGAGTAGAGGGGAGAGTAGAGGGGGAGGGAGGGAGAGAGGGAGGGAGAGAGGGAGGGAGAGAGGAGAGGTAGGGGAGAGGGGGAGAGAGAAGAGAAGAGGGGGGAGGGAGGAGGAGAAAACATGAAGTAAACAGTATTTTCATGATAAACCTCTTTTTGATGTTATATCAGCAGGTAGATCAACCAAGTCTCTTTGTCCAATCAATTTACACCCTCCCCCAAAACTTAACACACATCGTCAACCCTGTAGCGTTCAGATGAAACAAGAGGTCATGAAGAGGTCAAGTTAAGACAGACCGACACTAGTATCAGCCCCCATCTCGACCTTCAGCACACTTCAAACAGGCCTAAGTCTACATCTGTGTCAAGGCAATTCCCACTGCGTATACAGCCAGTGTATTGCTGTGTCGTCTCCAGGGGTGATGGTGTGTGGAGGCCCGTGTCAGACAGGGGGATAAAGTACTAGGAGCTGCTGGGGTAGGGTGTTAAGACTCTGGGGTTATCAGTCAGGCCACAGCAGGGCCTCCCCTCCCTCTCCCCCCCCCCCCCCCCCCTCCTCTCCTCTCCAATCCCACACAGCAGCTCTCTCTACCCTTCTCAGAGAGCTCAGCTGTCACCATGACAATGGGTGGTTACCAGGGAGACGGGATTACAAGCTCTCTCCCGGCGACGGTCAGGGATCATCCCCTGTGATGATGTCATCTGGAGCAGGTAATGCTGGGATACGGAACACACATCAATGCTCCGTTCTATAATAGCTTTTTACAAAGTTTAGATTTACAGGTTTCAAAATGGCAGCCATCTCTTCATGGAACACGGCTTTCAATTTGGAATAGGGCCTATCTGTTCAATTGTATTTCTATGGTCACAACCAGTGCTATGTGCAGAGATATAGGCTGTCTACGGACCCATTTAGGACACTCTGACAACACTCTCTGGGTGGAGGCAAAGCCCACTGTCTGCTGAATGATGTTCACTTTGAATATTATACATTGACAGCCTGTGATGTTCATCAAACTAGTTACAGGAGGTTCCTGTAACGATGGGGCATGTTCAATCTCATTGTTTGACCATAATTTAGGAGCTACTGTAGTAACTACCGGCTATAATCTACTGTAGTAACTACCTGTTATAATCTAGTCTGTCTGTCTCCAGGAACACTAGAGAGAACACTGTATTGTCTGTCTGTCTGTCTGTCTGTCTGTCTGTCTGTCTGTCTGTCTGTCTGTCTGTCTGTCTGTCTGTCTGTCTGTCTGTCTGTCTGCAGGACCACTAGAGAGAACACTGTATTGTCTGTCTGTCTGTCTGTCTGTCTGTCTGTCTGTCTGTCTGTCTGTCTGTCTGTCTGTCTGTCTGTCTGTCTGTCTGTCTGTCTGTCTGTCTGTCTGTCTGTCTGCAGGACCACTAGAGAGAAAACTGTCTGTCTGTCTGCAGGACCACTAGAGAGAACACTGTCAATCTGTCTGTCTGTCTGTCTGTCTGTCTGTCTGTCTGTCTGTCTGTCTGTCTGTCTGTCTGTCTGTCTGTCTGTCTGTCTGTCTGTCTGTCTGTCTGTCTGTCTGCAGGACCACTAGAGAGAACACTGTATTGTCTGTCTGTCTGTCTGTCTGTCTGTCTGTCTGTCTGTCTGTCTGTCTGTCTGTCTGTCTGTCTGTCTGTCTGTCTGTCTGTCTGTCTGCAGGACCACTAGAGAGAAAACTGTCTGTCTGTCTGCAGGACCACTAGAGAGAACACTGTCAATCTGTCTGTCTGTCTGTCTGTCTGTCTGTCTGTCTGTCTGTCTGTCTGTCTGTCTGTCTGTCTGTCTGTCTGTCTGCAGGACCACTAGAGAGAACACTGTATTGTCTGTCTGTCTGTCTGTCTGTCTGTCTGTCTGTCTGTCTGTCTGTCTGCAGGACCACTAGAGAGAAAACTGTCTGTCTGTCTGCAGGACCACTAGAGAGAACACTGTCAATCTGTCTGTCTGTCTGTCTGTCTGTCTGTCTGTCTGTCTGTCTGTCTGTCTGTCTGTCTGTCTGTCTGTCTGTCTGTCTGTCTGTCTGTCTGTCTGCAGGACCACTAGAGAGAAAACTGTCTGTCTGTCTGCAGGACCACTAGCGAGAACACTGTCAATCTGTCTGTCTGTCTGTCTGTCTGTCTGTCTGTCTGTCTGTCTGTCTGTCTGTCTGTCTGTCTGTCTGCAGGACCACTAGAGAGAACACTGTATTGTCTGTCTGTCTGTCTGTCTGTCTGTCTGTCTGTCTGTCTGTCTGTCTGTCTGTCTGTCTGTCTGTCTGCAGGACCACTAGAGAGAAAACTGTCTGTCTGTCTGCAGGACCACTAGAGAGAACACTGTCAATCTGTCTGTCTGTCTGTCTGTCTGTCTGTCTGTCTGTCTGTCTGTCTGTCTGTCTGTCTGTCTGTCTGTCTGCAGGACCACTAGAGAGAACACTGTATTGTCTGTCTGTCTGTCTGTCTGTCTGTCTGTCTGTCTGTCTGTCTGTCTGTCTGTCTGTCTGTCTGTCTGTCTGTCTGTCTGTCTGTCAGACAGACAGACAGACAGACAGACAGACAGACAGTCTGTCTGTCTGCAGGACCACTAGAGAGAAAACTGTCTGTCTGTCTGCAGGACCACTAGAGAGAACACTGTCAATCAATCTGTCTGTCTGTCTGTCTGTCTGTCTGTCTGTCTGTCTGTCTGTCTGTCTGTCTGTCTGTCTGTCTGTCTGTCTGTCTGTCTGTCGGACCACTGCAGGACCACTAGAGAGAACACAGTCTGTCTGTCTGTCTGTCAATAAACTCAAACAGAGATTTCTGTGAGCACGTGAGGCTTGAGGCTTGAGAGAGAGAGACTGAACGAGAGTGAGAGGTAGCTGTAATGAAAGGTCATAGCTAATGGAGCGTGACTGTGGCTAACAGCTACCACTAACGTTGTCTCACAGCGAGACCCCCCCCCCCCTCGAGGCCTGGGCCGAGGCGTCCAAACAACTGCCCGATCACTAATGGACTCATCTGACATTTAACACCAATCAGTAATGTTTTTCTTAATCTACTGTCATACCGCTCAGGAAGGAGACGCGTTCTGTCTCCTAGAGATGAACGTACTTTGGTGAGAAAAGTGCAAATCAATCCCAGAACAACAGCAAAGGACCTTGTGAAGATGCTGGAGGAAACAGATACAAAAGTATCTATATCCACATTAAAACAAGTCCTATATCGACATAACCTGAAAGGCCGCTCAGCATGGAAGAAGCCACTGCTCCAAAACCGCCATAAAAAAGCCAGACTACGGTTTTCAACTGCACATGGGGACAAAGATCGTAGTTTTTGGAGAAATGTCCTCTGGTCTGATGAAACAAAAATAGAACTGTTTGGCCATAATGACCATCGTTAAATTTGGAGGAAAAAGGGGGAAGCTTGCAAGCTGAAGAACACCATCCCAACCGTGAAGCACGGGGGTGGCAGCATCATGTTGTGGGGGTGCTTTGCTGCAGGAGGGTCTGGTGCACTTCACAAAATAGATGGCTTCATGAGAATGGAAAATTATGTGGATATATTGAAGCAACATCTCAAGACATCAGTCAGGAAGTTAAAGCTTGGTCGCAAATGGGTCTTCCAAATGGACAATGACCCCAAGCATACTCCCAAAGTTGTGGCAAAATGGCTTAAGGACAACAAAGTCAAGGTATTGGAGTGGCCATCACAAAGCCCTGACCTCAATCCTATAGAACATTTGTGGACAGAACTGAAAAAGTGTGTCCGAGCGAGGAGGCCTACAAACCTGACTCAGTTACCCCAGCTCTGTCAGGAGGAATGGGACAAAATTCACCCAACTTATTGTGGAAAACTTGTGGAAGGCTACCCGAAACGATTGACCCAAGTTAAACAATTTAAAGGCAATACTACCAAATACTAATTGAGTGTATGTAAACTTCTGACCCACTTGGAATGTGATGAAAGAAATAGAAGCTGAAATAAATAATTCTCTCTACTATTATTCTGACATTTCACATTCTTAAAATAAAGTGGTGATCCTAACTGACCTAAGACAGGAAATTTTTGCTCAGATTAAATGTTAGGAATTGTGAAAAACTGAGTTTAAATGTATTTGGCGAAGGTGTATGTAAACTTCCAACTTCAACTGTAATAAACCATTGTTTCTCCCTGAAGGGGATCTGACCTGACCTCAACCCCCTTGTTGCCTAATCCAAAGACCTCCACCCGTCCACTGTGGTAGTTATTGTTACACACCGGGAGAATCTACACAGGAGATATATTATACGTATGGACACCGGGAGAATCTACACAGGAGATATATTATACATATGGACACCGGGAGAATCTACACAGTAGATATATTATACATATGGACACCGGGAGAATCTACACAGTAGATATATTATACATATGGACACCGGGAGAATCTACACAGTAGATATATTATACATATGGACACCGGGAGAATCTACACAGTAGATATATTATACATATGGACACCGGGAGAATCTACACAGGGGATATATTATACATATGGACACCGGGAGAATCTACACAGGAGATATATTATACATATGGACACTGGGAGAATCTACACAGTAGATATATTATACGTATGGACACCGGGAGAATCTAGAAAGTAGATATATTATACGTATGGACACCGGGAGAATCTACACAGTAGATATATTATACATATGGACACCGGGAGAATCTACACAGTAGATATATTATACATATGGACACCGGGAGAATCTACACAGTAGATATATTATACATATGGACACCGGGAGAATCTACACAGGAGATATATTATACATATGGACACCGGGAGAATCTACACAGAAGATATATTATACATATGGACACCGGGAGAATCTACACAGTAGATATATTATACGTATGGACACCGGGAGAATCTACACAGTAGATATAGTATACATATGGACACCGGGAGAATCTACACAGTAGATATATTATACATATGGACACCGGGAGAATCTACACAGGAGATATATTATACATATGGACACCGGGAGAATCTACACAGTAGATATATTATACATATGGACACCGGGAGAATCTACACAGGAGATATATTATACATATGGACACCGGGAGAATCTACACAGGAGATATATTATACATATGGACACTGGGAGAATCTACACAGGAGATATATTATACATATAGACACCGGGAGAATCTACACAGTAGATATATTATACATATGGACACCGGGAGAATCTACACAGGAGATATATTATAGGTTGAGGTTCGGTTGAGTTAGGTTAGGGTTAGGTTGAGGTTCGGTTGAGTTAGGTTAGGGTTAGGTTGAGGTTCGGTTGAGGTTCGGTTGAGTTATGTTGAGGTTCGGTTGAGTTATGTTGAGGTTCGGTTGAGTTATGTTGAGGTTCGGTTGAGTTATGTTAGGGTTATGTTGAGGTTCGGTTAGGGTTAGGTTAGGGTTATGTTGAGGTTCGGTTGAGTTATGTTGAGGTTCGGTTGAGTTAGGTTAGGGTTAGGTTGAGGTTCGGTTAGGGTTAGGTTAGGGTTAGGTTGAGGTTCGGTTGAGTTCGGTTGAGTTATGTTGAGGTTCGGTTGAGTTATGTTGAGGTTCGGTTGAGTTATGTTGAGGTTCGGTTGAGTTATGTTGAGGTTCGGTTGAGTTAGGTTAGGGTTAGGTTGAGGTTCGGTTGAGTTAGGTTAGGGTTAGGTTGAGGTTCGGTTGAGTTATGTTGAGGTTCGGTTGAGTTATGTTGAGGTCCGGTTGAGTTATGTTGAGGTTCGGATGAGTTAGGTTAGGGTTAGGTTGAGGTTCGGTTAGGGTTAGGTTAGGGTTAGGTTGAGGTTCGGTTAGGGTTAGGTTAGGTTAGGTTGAGGTTCGGTTAGTTTAGGTTGAGGTTCGGTTAGTATAGGTTGAGGTTAGGTTGAGGTTCGGTTAGGTTGAGGTTAGGTTATGTTGAGGTTAGTTTAGGTTAGGTTGAGGTTCGGTTAGTATAGGTTGAGGTTGAGTTAGGTTAGTTTAGGTTGAGGTTAGGTTGAGTTAGGTTAGTTTAGGTTGAGTTAGGTTAGTATAGGTTGAGGTTGAGGTTAGGTTAGTTTAGGTTGCGGTTAGGTTGAGGTTCGGTTAGTATAGGTTGAGGTTAGGTTGAGTTAGGTTGCGGTTAGGTTGAGGTTCGGTTAGTATAGGTTGAGGTTAGGTTGAGTTAGGTTAGTATAGGTTGAGGTTGAGGTTAGGTTAGTATAGGTTGAGGTTCGGTTAGTATAGGTTGAGGTTCAGTTAGTATAGGTTGAGGTTAGGTTGAGTTAGGTTAGTTTAGGTTGCGGTTAGGTTAGTTTAGGTTGCGGTTAGGTTGAGTTAGGTTGTAGTTCTCACCAGTAGAGGTATGGTTTGTCCTTGTCTACGTTAAGGTTGAGTTAGGTTGAGTTAGGTTAGTTTAGGTTGCAGTTAGGTTGTAGTTCTCACCAGTAGAGGTATGGTTTGTCCTTGTCTACGTTAAGGTTGAGTTAGGTTGAGTTAGGTTAGTTTAGGTTGCAGTTAGGTTGTAGTTCTCACCAGTAGAGGTATGGTTTGTCCTTGTCTACGTTGATGTTGTTGAGGGGATCTTGTCTGAACCAGGTGTTGAGTGTGAAGCCGTTCTGGTAAGGCCACTTAGCGATGGGCGGCAACGCTATGGCCTGGGGGAGGAGACAGAACACACCATCAGCCAATCACAATCACAGACAACACGTCATAAACCAATCACAATCACAGACAACTCATCATCTGCCAATCACAATCACAAGTCTATCAAGTCACCGACGGGAACCTAGCACCAAAAACGGACTATTTGACCTGGTTAAAAAATGACTCTTCGTCTGTGTGAAACTATATGCAAAGATGACTATTCTGTGTAGAATGTCTGTGTGTATTACGGGACTCATTGGCTTAGAAAATATGGAAGGGAGGTGATCACTACACAACATGGACAGGTGTACGGACAGGTGTACGGACAGGTGTACGGACAGGTGTGCGGACAGGTGTACGGACAGGTGTACGGACAGGTGTGCGGACAGGTGTGCGGACAGGTGTGCGGACAGGTGTACGGACAGGTGTGCGGACAGGTGTACGGACAGGTGTGCGGACAGGTGTACGGACAGGTGTGCGGACAGGTGTACGGACAGGTGTGCGGACAGGTGTACGGACAGGTGTGCGGACAGGTGTACGGACAGGTGTACGGGCAGGTGTACGGGCAGGTGTGCGGACAGGTGTACGGACAGGTGTACGGGCAGGTGTACGGGCAGGTGTGCGGACAGGTGTACGGACAGGTGTGCGGACAGGTGTACGGACAGGTGTACGGACAGGGGTACGGGCAGGTGTACGGACAGGTATACGGACAGGTGTACGGACAGGTGTGCGGACAGGTGTGCGGACAGGTGTACGGACAGGTGTACGGACAGGTGTACGGACAGGTGTGCGGACAGGTGTGCGGACAGGTGTACGGGCAGGTGTGCGGACAGGTGTGCGGACAGGTGTACGGGCAGGTGTGCGGACAGGTGTGCGGACAGGTGTACGGGCAGGTGTGCGGACAGGTGTGCGGACAGGTGTACGGACAGGTGTGCGGACAGGTGTACGGACAGGTGTACGGACAAGGGTACGGGCAGGTGTACGGACAGGTGTGCGGACAGGTGTACGGACAGGTGTACGGACAGGTGTGCGGACAGGTGTACGGGCAGGTGTGCGGACAGGTGTGCGGACAGGTGTACGGACAGGTGTGCGGACAGGTGTACGGACAGGTGTACGGACAGGTGTACGGACAGGTGTGCGGACAGGTGTACGGACAGGTGTGCGGACAGGTGTACGGACAGGTGTACGGGCAGGTGTACGGACAGGTGTACGGCCAGGTGTACGGGCAGGTGTGCGGACAGGTGTACAGACAGGTGTACGGACAGGTGTGTGTGTCTTACCGCTGCACTGCGACCAGGGAAGTTGAAGAAGGTGTCTGGACCGTTTCTCTGAGGCATCAGGTTCAACACAGACAACAACTTGATAGAATGTCTAGGCTGAAGGAGGAGAGAGGAGGAGGAGAGAGGAGGAGAGGGGGAGAGGAAGTAGAAAGAAGAGAGTGATGAGAGAGGAGAGGAGGTGAGGAAGAGGAGAGAGTGATGAGAGAAGGAGGAGGAGAGAGGGAGAGGAAGAGGAGGAGGAGAGCAGGAGGGGAGAAGAGGAGGGAGAAGAGGAGGAGAGGAGAGGAGAGGAGAGGAGAGGAGAGGAGAGGAGAGGAGAGGAGAGGAGAGGAGAGGAGGGGAGAGAAGAGGTGGAGAGGAGGGAGAAGAGGAGGAGAGGAGGAGGGAAGGAGGGAGAAGAGGAGGAGAGGAGGGAGAAGAGGAGGAGAAGAGGGAGAAGAGGGAGGAGAGGAGGGAGAAGAGGGAGGAGATGAGGAGGGAGAAGAGGAGGGAGGAGAAGAGGAAGGACAAGAGGAGGAGAGGAGAGGAGGAGGGAGAAGAGGAGGGAGGAGAAGAGGAAGGAGAAGAGGAGGAGAGGAGAGGAGGGGGGAGTAGAGGTGGAGAGGAGAGGAAGCGGGAGAAGAGGAGGAGAGGAGGAGAGGAGGGAGAAAAAGAGGAGTGGAGAACAGGGTGAAGAGGAGGAGAGAAGGAGAGGAAAGGAGGAGGAGAGGTGGAGAGGGAGAAGAAGAGGAGAGAGAAGAGGGAGAAGAGGGAAGAGAGGAGGAGAGGAGGGAGAAAAAGAGGAGTGGAGAACAGGGTGAAGAGGAGGAGAGGATGAAACAGGAGGAAGTTATGATGATGAATCAGGGGAGTTTGTGACATTCCTAACAAATCACAGACACTGAAGGAGGATAGAATAATACCACAGTGTGACATCATCAGCCCTACAACAACCCTATTGGATCAATAAGCCGTCAATCACATCTGCCCGCCTCTGGTAACACCTTATCAATACCATTGGAAACCCCCTAACAAATCTATCCCCGGAGAGGAGAGGGAGGAAAGATGACGGAGAGATGGAATAGAGATGAAGGAGAGATGGAGGAGAGATAAAGGAGAGATGGAGGAGAGATAAAGGAGAGATGGAGGAGAGATGTAGGAGAGATGAAGGAGAGATGAAGGAGAGATGGAGGAGAGATGGAGGAAAGATGGAGGAGAGATGAAAGAGAGATGGAGGAGAGATGAAATAGAGATGGAGGAGAGATGGAGGAGAGATGGATGAGAGAAGGAGGAGAGATGGAGGAGAGATAAAGGAGAGATGGAGGAGAGATAAAAGAGAGATGGAGGAGAGATGGAGGAGAGATGGAGGAGAGATAAAGGAGAGATAAAGGAGAGATGTAGAAGAAATAAAGGAGAGATGGGGGAGAGATGGAGGAGAGATGGAGGAGAGATGGAGAGGAGATGGAGGAGAGATAAAGGAGAGATAAAGGAGAGATGGAGGAGAGATAAAGGAGAGATGGAGGAGAGATGGAGGAGAGATGAAGGAGAGATAAAGGAGGAGAGATAAAAGAGAGATGGAGTAGAGATGGAGGAGAGATGGAGGAGAGATGGAGGAGAGATAAAGGAGAGATGGAGGAGAGATGAAAGAGAGATGGAGGAGAGATGAAGGAGAGATGAAGGAGAGATGAAGGAGAGATGAAGGAGAGATGGAGGAGAGATGGAGGAGAGATGGAAGAGAGATGGATGAGAGATGGAGGAGAGATAAAGGAGAGATGGAGGAGAGATGGAGGAGAGATGGAGGAGAGATGGAGGAGAGATGGAGGAGAGATGGAGGAGAGACGGAGGAGAGATGGAGGAGAGATAAAGGAGAGATGGAGGAGAGATGGAGGAGAGATGGAGGAGAGATAAAGGAGAGATAAAGGAGAGATAAAGGAGAGATGTAGAAGAGATGGAGGAGAGATGAAGGAGAGATGGAGGAGAGATAAAGGAGAGATGGAGAAGAGATGGAGGAGAGATGGAGGAGAGATGGAGGAGAGATGGAGGAGAGATGAAGGAGAGATGGAGGAGAGATGGAGGAGAGATGAAGGAGAGATGGAGGAGAGATGGAGGAGAGATGAAGGAGAGATGGAGGAGAGATGGAGGAGAGATGAAGGAGAGATGGAGGAGAGATGAAAGAGAGATGGAGGAGAGATGGAGGAGAGATGAAGGAGAGATTGAGAGATGGAGGAGAGATGAAGGGGAGATGGAGGAGAGATGGTTGAGAGAAGAAGGAGGGATGAAGGAGAGATGGAGGAGAGATAAAGGAGAGATGAAGGAGAGATGAAGGAGAGATGAAGGAGAGATGAAGGAGAGATGAAGGAGAGATGGAGGAGAGATGAAGGAGGGATGAAGGAGAGATGGAGGAGAGATGGAGGAGAGATGGAAGAGAGATGAAGGGGTGAGTTTTTTGTTGTTGCTGTATACAGGATGTCATAGAGTTGGGATGGGGAGGAGAGAGAGAGAGATGGAGGAGACAAAGTGAAGAAGGATAGAGGGATGGAGAAGGAGAGGAGGAGTAGAGGAGAGGAGGAGAGAGATATGGAGGGGACAAGGTGAAGAAGGATAGAAGGACCCAACCCAAACCAGCCCAACTCAACCCAACCCAACCCAGCCCAAACCAACCCAGCCCAGCCCAGCCCAGCCCAGCCCAGCCCAGCCCAGCCCAACCCAGCAAAACCCAGCCCAGCCCAGCCCAACCCAGCCCAGCCCAGCCCAGCCCAACCCAGCCCAACCCAGCCCAGCACAACCCAGCACAACCCAGCCCAACCCAGCCCAACCCAGCCCAGCCCAACCCAGCCCAGCTTCCCCACAGATAGTCACACAACCCAACCCAGCCCATCCCAGCTTCCCTACAGATAGTCACCCAACCCAACCCAGCCCAACCCAGCCCAACCCAGCCCAGCCCAACCCAACCCAACCCAGCATAACCCAACCCAGCCCAGCCCAGCTTCACACAGCCTCCCTCACCCTCCCCCAGCCTCCCTCACCCTCCCTCAGCCTCCCTCACCCTCCCCCTGCCTCCCTCACCCTCCCCCTGCCTCCTTCACCCTCCCCCAGGTTAACTCCCCCTCCCCCAGGTTAACTCACCCAGATACCGTTGTCTCCCCTCAGCATACTGAAGAGTAGTTTCAGCTCCTTCACTGTTATACTGTAGCTGGCCATCACCCCCAGCATATCCACCAACAGATCTACACACACACACACGCACGCACGCACGCACGCACGCACGGTCTTGTCAGGTCTAGTAAGGTCTAGTAAGGTCTTGACCTGGAGGACACTTGCTCTGTGTGTGTGTGTGTGTGTGTGTGTGTGTGTGTGTGTGTGTGTGTGTGTGTGTGTGTGTGTGTGTGTGTGTGTGTGTGTGTGTGTGTGTGTGTGTGTGTGTGTGTGTGTGTGTGTGTGTGTGTGTGTGTGTGTCTGTGTGTGCGCGCGCGTGAGAGAGAGAGTACCTACCTGCGATCATGTCGTCCACAGAGCTCAGCTTGGACAGGACCTGTTGTATGAGTCCCACCTCTGTGCTGGTCTGAAGGTTCCTCACACTCTTCCTCAGGATGGCTGTGAACATGGACCACACCTGGTGACACAACACAAACACAACTTTTTCTGTTACACTCTTCCTCTATCCCCCGCCACACTAGCAAGCCGCCAGCCTACTAGATGGTAATATGCGCTGGCGTTGCGCCTAGTGGACAGTATTGATCCTGGGCTGGTGACACAACACAAACATTTGAAAGGGGATATTGTAAAGACAAGAAATGAGTACCTAGCACCCCTGGGATTGAAACTGGGATCCTCAGAGCAGTAGCTTGCACTTTAAGCTCTTCCTCTATCCCCCGCCACACCAGCAAGCCGCCAGCCTACTAGATGGTAATATGCGCTGGCGTTACCCCTAGCGGACAGTATTCTTCACTGCTTAACTATTTAAGCAGTGAAGAACTGCTTAACTATTTATCTGTACATGGAATTGTATTGTTTTTTTTACAATTTTTTTTGCAAATCTTTACAGGACAATGTCACGGGCACTATCTGATGTGTGGAGACATTTCACTGCAGCTAATGTAGAAGAAAAAGCCGTGTACATTTGCAAATACTGTGCCAAATCATATGTGAAGAATGCAACAAAGATGCAGAATCATCTGGCCAAGTGCATAAAGTTCCCTCAGCGCTCACAACAAGCAACCTCTGACAAAAGTGCCTCTACTTCTATTCGAGGTGAAAATGATTAATCTGACACCTTATCGATAGCAACAGCTCACGGTCTTCCTGGAATCAGACGTGTTTTTGACTCAATGGAGGAACGTAGTCAGAGAAATGGTGATGAACGTCTTGCTCGAGCTGTGTATGTAACTGGTTCACCTCTGATGCTCACAGGCAATGTGTATTGGAAGAGATTTCTGAATGTTCTTCGCCCAGCATACACCACTCCAACCAGACATGCTTTATCTACTCATTTGCTGGATGCAGAGTTCAACAGAGTTCAATTGAAGGTCAAGCAAATCATAGAGAAAGCAGACTGTATTGCAATTATCTCTGATGGGTGGTCGAACGTCCGTGGGCAAGGAATAACTAACTACATCATCTCCACCCCTCAACCAGTATTCTACAAGAGCACAGACACAAGGGACAATAGACACACCAGTCTCTACATTGCAGATGAGCTGAAGGCAGTCATCAATGACCTTGGACCACAGAAGGTATTTGCACTGGTGACAGACAATGCTGCGAACATGAAGGCTGCTTGGTCTAAAGTGGAGGAGTCCTACCCTCACATCACACCCATTGGCTGTGCTGCTCATGCTTTGAATCTGCTCCTCAAGGACATCATGGCACTGAAAACAAGAGAGCCAAGGAAATGGTTCTGTATGTGAAGGGTCATCAAGTTATAGCAGAAATATACCTCACAAAACAAAGTGAGAAGAATAAGAGCACCACATTGAAGTTGCCCAGCAACACCTGTTGGGGTGGTGTTGTCATCATGTTTGACAGTCTCCTGGAGGGGAAGGAGTCTCTCCAAGAAATGGCCATATCACAGTCTGCCGATATGGACAGCCCCATCAAAAGGATCCTCCTGGATGATGTATTTTGGGAGAGAGTGGTAAGCAGCCTGAAACTCCTGAAACCTATAGCAGTAGCCATTGGCCGGATTGAGGGAGACAATGCCATCCTGTCTGATGTTCAGACTCTGCTTGCAGATGTAAGAGAAGAAATCCGTACTGCCCTGCCCACTTCACTGTTGCTCCAAGCAGAGGAAACTGCAGTTCTGAAATACATCAAAAAGCGTGAAGACTTCTGCCTGAAGCCCATGCCTGAAGCCCGGTGTACATGTTGGACCCCAAGTATACTGGCAAGAGCATCCTGTCTGGTGCAGAGATCAACAAGGCCTATGGTGTCATCACTACGGTGTCTCGCCACCTTGGCCTGGATGAGGTCAAGTATCTTGGCAGTCTGGCGAAGTACACTTCCAAGCAAGGGCTTTGGGATGGAGATGCAATATGCAGTCGTGCCAACATGTCTCATCAGCCACCTGGTGGAAGGGACTTTGTGGATCTGAGGTTCTTTCCCCTGTTGCCTCCATCATCCTCCAAATCCCAACAACATCAGCCGACTCAGAGCACAACCGGTCCTTGTTTGGGAACACACACCAAAACATGCAACAGGCTGACCAATACAAGGGTTGAAAAATTGGTGGCCATCCGAGCAAATTTTTGGCTTTTTGAGCCTGACAACGAGCCATCCTCAACAAGGTTGGAAAGTGACAGTGAAGATGAGTCCACAGAGTCTGATGTTCAAGAGGTGGACATTGAGGAGGTCCAGGGAGATGACATGGAAGCCTGAGAGGAAGACAACCAAAGCTTTAGGTTCTAGACTATCATTTTACAGATGTATGTTGAAAACGTTTTTGGGAGATGCGAGGCAAGAATGAAGAGGATATAATTATGGTCAGATTTGTCAAATGGAGGGCGAGGAAGAGCTTTGTATGCATCTATGTGTGTGGCGTTTAGGTGGTCTAGAGTTTTTTTTCTGGTTGCACGTGACACGCTGGTAGAAATTAGGTACAATTATTTAAGTTTGCCTGAATTAAAGTCCCCGGCCACTAGGAGTGCCGCTTCCTTCTACAGCTCGTTGAGTGCAGTCTTAGTGCCAGCATGGGTTTGTGGTGGTAAATAGACGGCCACGAACAATATAGATGAGAACTCTCTTGGTAAATAGTGTGGTCAACAGCTTATCATGAGGTATTCTACCTCAGGGGAGCAATACCTCGAGACTTTTTTAATATTAGACATGGTGCACCAGCAGTTATTGACAAATAGAAACACGCCCATCGTGTTACCGAAAGTAGCTACTCTGTTCTGCCAATGCAGGGAAAGCCCAGCCAGCTCTATATTATCCATGTCGTTGTTCAGCCAAGACTCTGTGAAACATAAGACATTACAGTTGTTAATAGTCTCAACCGTAGATCATCCAGTTTATTCTCCAGTGATTGGCCAATAGAACCGATGGTAGTGGTGATTTACTCACTCGCCTACGAATCCTCACAAGGCCCCCTGACCTTCTCTCTCTGTATCTCCGTCTTTTCTTCACAGTAATGACAGGGATTTGGGCCTGGTCTCCGGAGAGCAGAATATCGTTTGCGTCGGATTCATTAAAGGAAAAAAATCTTTGTCCAGTTCGAGGTGAGTAATCTTGTCAGGTCTTGTCAGGTCTAGTCAGGTCTTGTCAAGTCTTGTCAAGTCTAGTCAGGTCTTGTCAGGTCTAGTCAGGTCTAGTCAGGTCTAGTCAGGTCTTGTCAGGTCTTGTCAGGTCTTGTCAGGTCTAGTCAGGTCTTGTCAGGTCTAGTCAGGTCTAGTCAGGTCTTGTCAGGTCTTGTCAGGTCTTGTCAGGTCTTGTCAGGTCTAGTCAAGTCTAGTCAGGTCTTGTCAGGTCTAGTCAGGTCTAGTCAGGTCTTGTCAGGTCTTGTCAGGTCTAGTCAGGTCTAGTCAGGTCTAGTCAGGTCTAGTCAGGTCTTGTCAGGTCTAGTCAGGTCTAGTCAGGTCTAGTCAGGTCTAGTCAGGTCTAGTCAGGTCTTGTCAGGTCTAGTCAGGTCTTGTCAGGTCTAGTCAGGTCTTGTCAGGTCTAGTCAGGTCTAGTCAGGTCTTGTCAGGTCTAGTCAGGTCTAGTCAGGTCTAGTCAGGTCTAGTCAGGTCTTGTCAGGTCTAGTCAGGTCTAGTCAGGTCTTGTCAGGTCTAGTCAGGTCTAGTCAGGTCTAGTCAGGTCTTGTCAGGTCTTGTCAGGTCTAGTCAGGTCTAGTCAGGTCTAGTCAGGTCTAGTCAGGTCTAGTCAGGTCTAGTCAGGTCTAGTCAGGTCTTGTCAGGTCTAGTCAGGTCTAGTCAGGTCTAGTCAGGTCTTGTCAGGTCTAGTCAGGTCTAGTCAGGTCTTGTCAGGTCTTGTCAGGTCTTGTCAGGTCTAGTCAGGTCTTGTCAGGTCTTGTCAGGTCTAGTCAGGTCTTGTCAGGTCTAGTCAGGTCTAGTCAGGTCTAGTCAGGTCTAGTCAGGTCTTGTCAGGTCTAGTCAGGTCTAGTCAGGTCTAGTCAGGTCTAGTCAGGTCTTGTCAGGTCTTGTCAGGTCTAGTCAGGTCTAGTCAGGTCTAGTCAGGTCTTGTCAGGTCTAGTCAGGTCTAGTCAGGTCTAGTCAGGTCTAGTCAGGTCTAGTCAGGTCTAGTTAGGTCTTGTCAGGTCTAGTCAGGTCTAGTCAGGTCTAGTAAGGTCTTGTCAGGTCTAGTCAGGTCTTGTCAGGTCTAGTCAGGTCTAGTCAGGTCTTGTCAGGTCTTGTCAGGTCTTGTCAGGTCTAGTCAGGTCTTGTCAGGTCTAGTCAGGTCTTGTCAGGTCTTGTCAGGTCTTGTCAGGTCTTGTCAGGTCTTGTCAGGTCTAGTCAGGTCTAGTCAGGTCTTGTCAGGTCTAGTTAGGTCTTGTCAGGTCTTGTCAGGTCTAGTCAGGTCTTGTCAGGTCTAGTCAGGTCTAGTCAGGTCTTGTCAGGTCTTGTCAGGTCTTGTCAGGTCTAGTCAGGTCTAGTCAGGTCTTGTCAGGTCTAGTCAGGTCTAGTCAGGTCTAGTCAGGTCTAGTCAGGTCTTGTCAGGTCTTGTCAGGTCTAGTCAGGTCTAGTCAGGTCTAGTCAGGTCTAGTTAGGTCTTGTCAGGTCTAGTCAGGTCTAGTCAGGTCTTGTCAGGTCTAGTCAGGTCTAGTCAGGTCTTGTCAGGTCTAGTCAGGTCTTGTCAGGTCTTGTCAGGTCTAGTCAGGTCTAGTCAGGTCTAGTCAGGTCTAGTCAGGTCTTGTCAGGTCTAGTCAGGTCTAGTCAGGTCTTGTCAGGTCTTGTCAGGTCTAGTCAGGTCTAGTCAGGTCTTGTCAGGTCTAGTCAGGTCTAGTCAGGTCTTGTCAGGTCTAGTCAGGTCTAGTCAGGTCTAGTCAGGTCTAGTCAGGTCTTGTCAGGTCTAGTCAGGTCTAGTCAGGTCTAGTCAGGTCTTGTCAGGTCTTGTCAGGTCTAGTCAGGTCTAGTCAGGTCTAGTCAGGTCTAGTCAGGTCTTGTCAGGTCTAGTCAGGTCTAGTCAGGTCTAGTCAGGTCTTGTCAGGTCTTGTCAGGTCTTGTCAGGTCTTGTCAGGTCTTGTCAGGTCTTGTCAGGTCTTGTCAGGTCTTGTCAGGTCTTCTCAGGTCTAGTCAGGTCTAGTCAGGTCTAGTCAGGTCTAGTCAGGTCTTGTCAGGTCTAGTCAGGTCTTGTCAGGTCTAGTCAGGTCTAGTCAGGTCTTGTCAGGTCTAGTCAGGTCTAGTCAGGTCTAGTCAGGTCTAGTCAGGTCTTGTCAGGTCTAGTCAGGTCTTGTCAGGTCTTGTCAGGTCTAGTCAGGTCTTGTCAGGTCTTGTCAGGTCTTGTCAGGTCTAGTCAGGTCTAGTCAGGTCTAGTCAGGTCTAGTTAGGTCTAGTTAGGTCTAGTCAGGTCTAGTCAGGTCTAGTTAGGTCTAGTCAGGTCTAGTTAGGTCTAGTTGGGTCTAGTTGGGTCTAGTTGGGTCTAGTCGGGTCTAGTCGGGTCTAGTCGGGTCTAGTCGGGTCTAGTCGGGTCTAGTCAGGTCTAGTTAGGTCTAGTCAGGTCTAGTCAGGTCTAGTCAGGTCTTGTCAGGTCTAGTCAGGTCTTGTCAGGTCTAGTCAGGTCTAGTCAGGTCTTGTCAGGTCTAGTTAGGTCTAGTTAGGTCTAGTCAGGTCTAGTCAGGTCTAGTCAGGTCTAGTCAGGTCTTGTCAGGTCTAGTTAGGTCTAGTCAGGTCTAGTCAGGTCTAGTTAGGTCTAGTCAGGTCTAGTCAGGTCTAGTCAGGTCTAGTCAGGTCTAGTCAGGTCTTGTCAGGTCTAGTTAGGTCTAGTTAGGTCTAGTTAGGTCTAGTTAGGTCTAGTCAGGTCTAGTAACCGCTGTTCTGATGTCCAGAAGATCTTTTCAGTCGTAAGAGACGGTAGCAGCAACATTATGTACAAAATAAGTTACAAACAAAATACAAAACAGCACAGTTGGTTAAGAGCCCGTAAAATGGCATCCATCCCCTCCGGCACCATTATATATATATATATATATACAGTATATAGAATGTATTGTAATAATATAGTATTTCTTACCTCAGCCTGGCAGGTGACTTCGCAGTGAGACAGTAGGTCGACCATACAGCCTATACTCTCACTGTCCTGAATGATGAAGTTCATCTCCAGGTCAAACTCACCTCCCACCAGCTGGAGAGAGACAGAGAGAGAGAGAGAGGGAGAGAGAGAGGGAAGAAAAGGGAAATAATTATTTTGTGAAGTGTTTAAACTCTTAGGCGGAGGAGAGTAGAACTGGGGTTTGCATCCCAAACCAATTCCTAGTGCACTACTTTTCCATATGGGCCCTGGTCAAAAGTAGTGCACTATGTAGACAATAGGGTGCCATTCCGGACGGAGTATCTGATAGATGGAAATTACTATTTGAAGAGCCCTTCTAATGCTGCAGGCCTCAGTCAGTCAGTCAGTCTCTCTCTCTCTCTCTCAAGAGGTGAATGAGACACATCGACTCTCAAAACACAACAGGCAGAAAATGTGCCCCCTCGATAGCCTCCTGAAAAAACACACACAGAGAGAGAGAGAGAGAGAGAGAGAGAGAGAGAGAGAGAGAGAAACAGAGCTCTGCTTGACACACTAAAATATGCTTTCCATTCTGCCGAAGCTTCCCCACAGAAGAAGAACAATATGACTCATGGAACCTGTCTCTGTCTTGTTTATATTTCCTAACTCAGTGGTTCTCAAACCCCTGAGATGCCCAGATGTTTTACCCTGGTGTTGTAGCCCTGAACTGGTTTACTGATTCACCTCATCAAGGGCTTGATGGTACATGGAACGGCTGGGGTTCCACAAGGAGAGGTGTGAAAACCCTTGATTTAAACATTTGGGTCGGTATAGAAATAGGGCATGGTGCTAAAGCGCACTGACACACACACACACACTCACATTTCCACTACTGGAAATGGTGGTCATGGTAACCGAATCAAGCAATTAAGACCTATTTGTCTGAGCATGAGAGAGAGAGAGATGTACATATGACACAGAGAGAGAGACAAAGAGAGACAAAGAGAGACACAGAGAGACAGAGACAAAGAGAGACAGAGAGAGAAACACAGAGAGAGAGAGACAGACAGAGAAAAAGACAGAGAGATTTGTCCTTAAACAGAGAGTACACAGTGGCAGAACACCTGACCACTGTGACTGACCCAAAATTAAGGAAAGCTTTGACTTTGTATAGACTCAGTGAGCATAGCCTTGCTATTGAGAAAGGCCGCTGTAGGCAGACATGGCTCTCAAGAGAAGACAGGCTATGTGCTCACTGCCCACAAAATGAGGTGGAAACTGAGCTGCACTTCCTAACCTCCTGCCCAAATGTATGACCATATTAGAGACACATATTTCCCTCAGATTATACAGACCCACAAAGAATTCAAAAATAAACCCAATTTTGATAACCTCCCATATCTACTGGGTGAAATACCACAGTGTGCCATCACAGCAGCAAGATTTGTGACCTGTTGCCACAAGAAAAGGGCAACCAGTGAAGAACAAACACCATTGTAAATACAACCCATATTTATGTTTTTTTATTTTCCCTTTTGTACTTTAACCATTTGCACATCGTTACAACACTGTATATGGACATAATATGACATTTGAAATGTCTTTATTCTTTGTGAACTTCTGTGAGTGTAATGTTTACCGTTCATTTTTATTGCTTATTTCACTTTTGTGTATTATCTATTTCACTTGCTGTGGCAATGTTAACATATGTTTCCCATGCCAATAAAGCCCCTTGAATTGAATTAAATTAAATTGAGAGAGAGAGACATAGATAGACAGACAGATAGCTAGATCCATAACACCACTGGAAACTACCGCTGCTGCTTTAAAGGGGCAATCCGTGATTAATACATTGTAAAACAAGTGGCAGGGTAACAGTAGAGATACACTGAAAATGACCGACACCGGCATTGCCTTCTAACCAAAACATTTTGCTTATGTCTGTAATTTTCAGTGATTTTGCTACACAATGTTTCTGATTGTTCTACAACCATTATTTGGTCAACTGTAGGAGAGGAGAGTAGAGTGGAAAAGAGGAGAGGAGAGAGGAGATCAGAGAGAAGGAGGAGAAAGAGGAGTAGGAGGAGATAAAAGGAGGAGGTAAAATAAAGAGGAGATAAAATGAGGAGGAGAAGATAAAAGGGGATGAGTAGATAAAAGGAGGATGAGGAGGAGATAAAAGGAGGAGGAGGAGGAGGAGTAGATAACATGAGGAGGAGAAGATAAAAGGAGGAGGAGGAGATAAAAGGAGGAGGAGGAGATAAAATGAGGAGGAGGAGATAAAAGGAGGTGGAGGAGATACAAGGAGTAGGAGGAGATAAAAGGAGGAGGAGGAGATAAAAGGAGGAGGAGGAGATACAAGGAGGAGGAGTAGATACAAGGAGGAGGAGTAGATACAAGGAGGAGGAGGAGATAAAAGGAGGAGGAGGAGATAAAAGGAGGAGGAGTAGATACAAGGAGGAGGAGAAGATACAAGGAGGAGGAGTAGATACAAGGAGGAGGAGGAGATACAAGGAGGAGGATGAGGAGGAGGAGATAAGGAGGAGGAGATAAAAGGAGGAGGATGAGGAGGAGGAGGAGGAGGAGAGAGGAGGAAGGCTAAGTGTGCACCACTGACAATCTGGATGGGACCCAAAGTGGCTTAAACATTGACAGACAAACTGTGGCTGTATAATACACCACATGGTTAGTCAACATTCCTTTAATTAGACTAGTATAATACACCACATGTATTAGTCAACGTTCCTTTAATTAGACTAGTATAATACACCACATGGTTAGTAAACGTTCCTTTAATTAGACTAGTATAATACACCACATGGTTAGACAAATTTCCTTTAATTAGACTAGTATAATACACCACATGTATTAGTCAACGTTCCTTTAATTAGACTAGTATAATACACCACATGGTTAGTCAACGTTCCTTTAATTAGACTGTATAATACACCACATGGTTAGTCAACGTTCCTTTAATTAGGCTAAGGACTAAATAAATGTTTGTGCATACAGCATTATGTGTTTATTTCTGAGCCAACTCCACCAGGACCTCGATGACCCAATGGGTCTGGAGCCATTCAACATCGGAGAGGAGGAGGAGGAGATTAAATCACTTATTTTCTGTTTTGTGCTGTAATTAGGTCATTGATCCAAATCTTGTTGGCCTGCAGGACAGCCTAGACAGGAGGTTCCAACACCGGGAGATTCTGGGGGGCCTTCAGTGTGTTGGGACCTCAGGCCTTCAGTGTGTTGGGACCTCAGGCCTTCAGTGTGTTGGGACCTCAGGCCTTCAGTGTGTTGGGACCTCAGGCCTTCAGTGTGTTGGGACCTCAGGCCTTCAGTGTGTTGGGACCTCAGGCCTTCAGTGTGTTGGGACCTCAGGCCTTCAGTGTGTTGGGACCTCAGGCCTTCAGTGTGTTGGGACCTCAGGCCTTACTTAAGTAAAAAAAATACTTTAAAGTACTACTTAAGTCGTTTTTGTGTGTTTCTGTACTTTACTTTTTAAATTTTTGACTACTTTCACTTCACTAAATTCCTAAAGAAAATTATATGTATAGCATTTAGTTTTACTTTGTACTTTGACTCAAGTATTTAGTAGTTTTTCCACCTCTGCTCTGCAATGAAACGAGTAAGAACATTTAAAATGTGAAAGTAGATCCTCTTTGTCCCTCTCCCTTCTCTTATTATTATCTCTGTTAGTGCAGGTCCAATCAGACGTGAGGATCAGACTGCAGGGACAGCATCTAGCCCACCTGCATGCGACCCCCCATCAAGGAGCTCAATTACAGGAGGGCGTCGTTAAAATCTTTTTCCAAAAGCCCAGAAGAATAAAGTGCTCTGACCAAGGCTGTAAACGATGTCAGAACGAGGTTTTTGTCAGAACCTGGGAAAGAGATTTCCAACGCCCCTCTCCTTTTGTGATGAACATTAATTAAGGGGTTCTAATTCATATTCAGTCTTGTACATTTTGTCAAGATCAACTTTTTATTCCAGGAAGAAGGTCTCTGTTGTGTTTCTTCAGATAGCTTGCAGCACTCAACCTTAAATGTCATCCTGTTAAACTATAATTATCTTACCAATTCGTTATTGAGCTCACTTCTGGGGGGTGGAAATTATATATTTGAGTTTGTTCTTCCTTTTAAAAAGTCACCAGAACCAAGATTTTCAGTACTTATACATATTTAGTTTTGGGGGGGGGGAGGGGGGGGGATCCCGGAACCCCCAAAAAAGGGTGGACCCCCCCTGCTAACTTAGCCCCCACAGCTAACAGATTTTCCAGATGAAAAACTGGAACATTGCTATTGAGAGAGTTCGCCATAAACAGACCGGGCTCTCTAGAGAAGACAGGCTATGTGCACACCGCTCCACTGCCTAACCTCCTGTCAAATATATGACCATATTAGAGACAGATATTTCCTACAGATCACACTGTGCTGGCAGGATTTGGGGTGAGCTGTTGTAACTTCTCAAAGGTTCTGTCGTGGATTGTGTTGCCTTTCCTAGACTCCTGGTATTTCTGCGCTCTAACAGAAAGGCCATTGTGTTCCCGGAGCGGCTGATGTATTGAAAGAGCTGTTACGTAAACAACATGACCTTTCACTATACAAGGGACATGGAAACCATTTTCTTCTTGAAGTTCTTCCCCTGTGAAATCAGAGGTGGATCTCAAGTGTAGCTGCTTGGATTATAGATGTGTCTATTATATCATGAAATTTTCCACGATAACAAAGACCCACAAAAGAATTTGAAAACGAATAAAACATTGATAAACTCCCATATCTGTTAGGTGAATTACCACAGTGTGACATCACAGCAGTAAGATGTGTGCCCCGTCGTCATGAGAAAAGGGCAACCAGTGAAGAACAAACACCATCAATAAATACAACCCATATTGATTTTCTCTTTCATACTTCTACATCGCCACAACACTGTAGATAGCTAATAAACAATAAAATATATTTTGAAAAGTCTAGATTGTTTTAATTTTCCCTTGTTTATTTCACTTTTGTTTATTGTCTATTCCATTTGTTTTGGCGATGTAAACATATGTTTCCCATGACAATAAAGCCCTTTGAATTTAATTGAGACAGAGAGAGAGAGACAGAGAGAGAGAAGGAGAGAGAGAGAGAGAGAGAAGGAGAGAGAGAGAGAGAGAGAGGCAGAGAGAGAGAGAGACAGAGAGAGAGAGAGAGAGAGAGAGACAGAGAGAGAGAGAGAGAGAGAGAGAGAGGCAGAGAAAGAGAGAGAGAGAGAAGTAAAGCAGGATAGTGGTTATGCTTTAATTGTTTCTCTCTCCATCTCTCTGTAAACAGTGTCAGTTCTCTCCATCTCTCTGTACAGTGTCAGGTCCCTCCATCTCTCTGTAAACAGTGTCAGTTCCCTCCATCTCTCTGTAAACAGTGTCAGTTCTCTCCATCTCTCTGTAAACAGTGTCAGTTCCCTCCATCTCTCTGTAAACAGTGTCAGTTCTCTCCATCTCTCTGTAAACAGTGTCAGTTCCCTCCATCTCTCTGTAAACAGTGTCAGTTCTCTCCATCTCTCTGTAAACAGTGTCAGTTCCCTCCATCTCTCTGTAAACAGTGTCAGTTCTCTCCATCTCTCTGTAAACAGTGTCAGTTCTCTCCATCTCTCTGTAAACAGTGTCAGTTCTCTCCATCTCTCTGTAAACAGTGTCAGTTCTCTCCATCTCTCTGTAAACAGTGTCAGTTATCTCCATCTCTCTGTAAACAGTGTCAGTTCTCTCCATCTCTCTGTAAACAGTGTCAGTTCTCTCCATCTCTCTGTAAACAGTGTCAGTTCTCTCCATCTCTCTGTAAACAGTGTCAGTTCCCTCCATCTCTCTGTAAACAGTGTCAGTTCTCTCCATCTCTCTGTACAGTGTCAGGTCCCTCCATCTCTCTGTAAACAGTGTCAGTTCCCTCCATCTCTCTGTAAACAGTGTCAGTTCCCTCCATCTCTCTGTAAACAGTGTCAGTTCTCTCCATCTCTCTGTAAACAGTGTCAGTTCTCTCCATCTCTCTGTAAACAGTGTCAGTTCTCTCCATCTCTCTGTAAACAGTGTCAGGTCCCTCCATCTCTCTGTAAACAGTGTCAGTTCTCTCCATCTCTCTGTAAACAGTGTCAGTTCTCTCCATCTCTCTGTAAACAGTGTCAGTTGTCTCCATCTCTCTGTAAACAGTGTCAGTTCTCTCCATCTCTCTGTAAACAGTGTCAGTTCTCTCCATCTCTCTGTAAACAGTGTCAGTTCCCTCCATCTCTCTGTAAACAGTGTCAGTTCTCTCCATCTCTCTGTAAACAGTGTCAGTTCTCTCCATCTCTCTGTAAACAGTGTCAGTTCCCTCCATCTCTCATGTAAACAGTGTCAGTTCACTCCATCTCTCTGTAAACAGTGTCAGTTCTCTCCATCTCTCTGTACAGTGTCAGGTCACTCCATCTCTCTGTAAACAGTGTCAGTTCTCTCCATCTCTCTGTAAACAGTGTCAGGTCCCTCCATCTCTCTGTAAACAGTGTCAGTTCTCTCCATCTCTCATGTAAACAGTGTCAGTTCCCTCCATCTCTCTGTAAACAGTGTCAGTTCCCTCCATCTCTCATGTAAACAGTGTCAGTTCTCTCCATCTCTCTGTAAACAGTGTCAGTTCCCTCCATCTCTCTGTAAACAGTGTCAGTTCTCTCCATCTCTCTGTAAACAGTGTCAGTTCTCTCCATCTCTCTGTAAACAGTGTCAGTTCTCTCCATCTCTCATGTAAACAGTGTCAGTTCCCTCCATCTCTCTGTAAACAGTGTCAGTTCCCTCCATCTCTCATGTAAACAGTGTCAGTTCACTCCATCTCTCTGTAAACAGTGTCAGTTCTCTCCATCTCTCTGTACAGTGTCAGGTCACTCCATCTCTCTGTAAACAGTGTCAGTTCTCTCCATCTCTCTGTAAACAGTGTCAGTTGTCTCCATCTCTCTGTGAACAGTGTCAGTTCCCTCCATCTCTCTGTAAACAGTGTCAGTTATCTCCATCTCTCATGTAAACAGTGTCAGTTCCCTCCATCTCTCTGTAAACAGTGTCAGTTCCCTCCGTCTCTCATGTAAACAGTGTCAGGCCATCTTAACACCGTCACTTCTGCATCGGCCAGCACACCCTGCCAGCCACACGCTCCAGGGTAAAGGGCGCACCAGGGTTGGCACTGTCACACGTCCTCTTGAGGGCACAAGTGACCTGACTACCCCCTGGCAACAGCTTGACAACGTTTGCTTTGGCAACGGCTCGACGACCGTTGTCTCCCGAGTGTTCCGCTGATGTTCTAGACTGTAGAAGCTCCATCCATAAAAACACTGGTGATAAAGATACAATGACAAGACATTAGCCGGGCCGTATGGAACAGAGGTTGTCAGGCAGTTGCTAAGGAAGTGACGTCAGCACTTTCCCATGGCCTTGTCACTGGTTTAATCATGTGATACGCCAGAGACGAAAGGACGACATGCTCTAGAAAAATACTAGTGTGTGTGTGTGTGTGTGTGTGTGTGCGTGTGTGTGTGGGAAGCTGGTACCCTGGTTGGCATGACTACCACCCTAGTCTACCTGTGCCAGGGCTTGATGGTGATGCCAGCTCCATCTCCACACACTAGTGTTGCACAAAAAAAAACATGTGTACTTGTTTTTTGATTTTTATACAAGAACTTGAAAACGGTTTGGTACTAGAATTAGTGATACTTCTGTCAAATGTGTCTGTCTCTCAGCACAGCCGATGTCCCCTTACAGTGAGAGAGGTCCGATGTCCCCTTACAGTGAGAGAGGTCCGATGTCCCCTTACAGTGAGAGAGGTCCGGGCCACTTCCTCGTGGCTCTAGTCTGTCCTGAGGAACCACTCAGTAGGAGTCTGGGCTGCGGCGCCTCTCACTGGGAGGCAAATGTCCTTTCATTGGATACCCAAAGGTAAAGTCATTCATATCTGTTGGGTGATTGGTTGAGGCTTCTTGGGTGCGTGACATCACTCTGAGCCATTACCAAAAACATGGCGGACAATATCTCTTGCCTCGGATCTGAAACCAGTAGTAACCACCAACTTCAATGACAATTATCTTCTTCTGGCTGCAAGCCCGACGTCGGTACACTTATGACAACAGCCAGCTCAAAGTGCAGGGCGCGAAATTCAAAATATATATTTTTTAAAATATTTAACTTTCACACATTAACAAGTCCAATACAGCATATGAAAGGTACACATCTTGTGAGTCCAGCCAACATGTCCGATTTTTAAAATGTTTTACAGGGAAGACACAATATGTAAATCTATTAGCTAACCATGTTAGCAAAAGACACCACTTTTTTTACTCCACCAGTTTTTTACTCCATCAGTAGCTATCACAAATTCGACCAAATAAAGATATAAATAGCCACTAACCAAGAAACAACTTCATCAGATGACAGTCTGATAACATATTTATTGTATAGCATATGTTTTGTTAGACAAATGTGCATATTTCAGGTATAAATCATAGTTTACATTGCAGCTAGTCAGAAATTGCACCGAAAGCAGCCATAATAATTACAGGCACCAACGTCAAATAACTAATTACTCATCATAAAACATTTCTGAAAAATACATAGTGTACAGCAAATGAAAGACAGGCATCTTGTGATTCCAGCCAATATTTCCGATTTATTAAGTGTTTTACAGCGGAAAAAAAATGTAGCGTTATATTAGCTTAGCACAATAGCCAGAAACACTTGGGCGCCGACGACTACGACAGATATATGAAATAGCATCATAAAATGTTTCTTACTTTTGCTGATCTTCCATCAGAATGTTGGACAAGGTGTCCTTTGTCCAGAACAGTCGTTGTTTGGATTTAGAACGGCAACTTTCCCTCTTCATTTAGCAAGCGCGCTAGCCTAGTGGCACAAAGCTCTCCATGTCAACAAACGGAAGAGAACGGAACACGGCAAAACTCCCGAAAAAATTTCAATAATCTGATGAAACTATATTGAAAAAACATACTTTACGATGATATGGTGACATGTATCAAATAAAATCAAAGCCGGAGATAATAGTCGCCTATAACGGCAGCTAAACAAAAGGCAATCCCACTGTCCACGTCGCGCTCTTCAGAGTACCGAAAATGGGGGACACGTCATTCCAAGATGATGTGTTCCATCTCAGACCAAGATAATCACCTAATTTCTTCTCTCACAGCCTCTTGACACCCAGGGGAAGGTGTATGACGTGCATGTATACTAATAGGTCTCGTGCCCATTTATAGGCAGGAAGAAGAACAGAGCATCGATTTCAGACTTTCCACTTCCTGGTCAGGAAATGTGCTGCAGAATGAGTTCTGTTTCACTCAGAGAAATAATTCAAACGGTTTTAGAAACTAGATAGTGTTTTCTATCCAATAGTAATAATAATATGCATATTGTACGAGCAAGAATTGAGTACGAGGCCGTTTGAAATGGGCACCTTTTATCTGGCTACTCAATACTGCCCCTTGCAGCCCAAACAGGTTATCTTAAAATTAGAATTACATATTTTATTTCACCTTTATTTAACTAGGCAAGTCAGTTACGAACAAATTCTTATTTACAATGACGGCCTACCCCCCGGCCAAACCTTAACCCGGACGACGCTGGGCCAATTGTACGCCGCCCTATGGGTTTCCCAAATATGGCCGGTTGTGATACAGCCTGGAATCGCACCGGGGCCTGTAGTGACGCCTCTAGCACTGAGACGCAGTGCCTTAAGACTGCTGCGCCACTCGTTGCAGTCCCAAGGAAGACGAATCTACCACACTATTTAGTATGCACAGTACCACACTACTTAGTATGCACACTACCACACTACTTAGTATGCACACTACCACACTACTTAGTATGCACACTACCACACTACTTAGTATGCACACTACCACACTACATGGAATGCACACTACCACACTACTTAGTATGCACACTACCACACTACTTAGTATGCACACTACCACCCTACTTGGAATGCACACTACCACACGATTTAGTATGCACACTACCACACTACTTAGTATGCACACTACCACACTACTTAGTATGCACACTACTTAATATACACACTACCGCACTACTTAGTATGCACACTACCACACTACTTAGTATACACACTACCACACTACTTAGTATGCACACGACCGCACTACTTAGTATGCACACTACCGCACTACTTAGTATGCACACTACCGCACTACTTAGTATGCACACTACCACACTACTTAGTATACACACTACCACACTACTTAGTATGCACACTACCACACTACTTAGTATGCACACTACCACACTACTTAGTATGCACACTACCACACTACTTAGTAGGCCCACTACCACACAACTTAGTAGGCCCACTACCACACTACTTAGTAGGCCCACTACCACACTACTTAGTATGCACACTACCACAATACTTAGTATACACACTACCACACTACTTAGTATGCACACTACCACACTACTTAGTATGCACACTACCACACTACTTAGTAGGCACACTACCACACTACTTAGTAGGCACACTACCACACTACTTAGTAGGCACACTACCACACTACTTAGTATGCACACTACCACACTACTTAGTAGGCACACTACCACACTACTTAGTAGGCACACTACCACACTACTTAGTATGCACACTACCACACTACTTAGTATGCACACTACCACACTACTTAGTATGCACACTACCACACTACTTAGTATGCACACTACCACACTACTTAGTATGCACACTACCACACTACTTAGTATGCACACTACCACACTACTTAGTAGGCACACTACCACACTACTTAGTAGGCACACTACCACACTACTTAGTAGGCACACTACCACACTACTTAGTATGCACACTACCACACTACTTAGTATGCACACTACCACACTACTTAGTATGCACACTACCACACTACTTAGTATGCACACTACCACACTACTTAGTATGCACACTACCACACTACTTAGTATGCACACTACCACACTACTTAGTATGCACACTACCACACTACTTAGTAGGCACACTACCACACTACTTAGTAGGCACACTACCACACTACTTAGTAGGCACACTACCACACTACTTAGTATGCACACTACCACACTACTTAGTATGCACACTACCACACTACTTAGTATACACACTACCACACTACTTAGTATGCACACTAACACACTACTTAGTATGCACACTACCACACTACTTGGAATGGATGACCGGTATGTAGCTTCAGTTGAAATGGTTCTCACCAAACAAAGCTCTTCTCTCTCAGGGTTTACCATGACAACCACTTAAAGGGACAGTACACTAGGTAGGTATATCAAACCATCCACTCTGGTCTGGTAACACTTAAAGGGACAGTACACTAGGTAGGTATATCAAACCATCCACTCTGGTCTGGTAACACTTAAAGGGACAGTACACTAGGTAGGTATATCAAACCATCCACTCTGGTCTGGTAACACTTAAAGGGACAGTACACTAGGTAGGTATATCAAACCATCCACTCTGGTCTGGTAACACTTAAAGGGACAGTACACTAGGTAGGTATATCAAACCATCCACTCTGGTCTGGTAACACTTAAAGGGACAGTACACTAGGTAGGTATATCAAACCATCCACTCTGGTCTGGTAACACTTAAAGGGACAGTACACTAGGTAGGTATATCAAACCATCCACTCTGGTCTGGTAACACTTAAAGGGACAGTACACTAGGTAGGTATATCAAACCATCCACTCTGGTCTGGTAACACTTAAAGGGACAGTACACTAGGTAGGTATATCAAACCATCCACTCTGGTCTGGTAACACTTAAAGGGACAGTACACTAGGTAGGTATATCAAACCATCCACTCTGGTCTGGTAACACTTAAAGGGACAGTACACTAGGTAAGGTCTATCAAACCATCCACTCTGAACAACCACTCTGGTCTGGTAACACTTAAAGGGACAGTACACTAGGTAGGTATATCAAACCATCCACTCTGGTCTGGTAACACTTAAAGGGACAGTACACTAGGTAGGTATATCAAACCATCCACTCTGGTCTGGTAACACTTAAAGGGACAGTACACTAGGTAGGTATATCAAACCATCCACTCTGGTCTGGTAACACTTAAAGGGACAGTACACTAGGTAGGTATATCAAACCATCCACTCTGGTCTGGTAACACTTAAAGGGACAGTACACTAGGTAGGTATATCAAACCATCCACTCTGGTCTGGTAACACTTAAAGGGACAGTACACTAGGTAGGTATATCAAACCATCCACTCTGGTCTGGTAACACTTAAAGGGACAGTACACTAGGTAGGTATATCAAACCATCCGCAGACTCTCAGTTTTAATTACTTTCCAGGTGTGCGGGGGACAAAAGGACAAAGTTCCCAAAGTGAAATAACTTTAACATGGAAAATGTGTTTGTTTTTTGTTGCAATAGAATCCTATGATTTCACATTGGGTCAGTCTCCTAAGTGACTCCCCTCATTTACAGCCCGGAGGTAATATGTCAAACATTATCCAGCTGGCAGGAAGAGAAGGCTGTGCTTTACTTATTCACTTGTTGACGTCAATAAATTAACATAATATTGAAGCAATTTGGTTCCATTGGTTGTTTAGCTGTTGATTGGTTGAAACAAAGCGAGAGGCGGGTCTCTCAGATGAGAGACGATCAAAGGCAGTGCTTATCTTGTTGACTGATTAATTCAGATGAACCAGGAAGTCAATCAACCAATCAAAGACAAAGCTGAGCGGCGGCAGCTGTACCTCAGTACACAACACTCGACTCTGCATCACATTGGAGGGTTCAGAGGGCGGGGTGGAGAGGCTGATCGCGAACACACACACACAGGGACAGGGACACACGCACACACACACACAGGGACAGGGACACACGCACACACACACACAGGGACAGGGACACACACACACAGGGACGCACACACACACACAGGGACGCACACACACACACAGGGACACACACACACAGGGACGCACACACACAGGGACGCACACACACACACACAGGGACGCACACACACACACACAGGGACGCACACACACACACAGGGACGCACACACACACACACACACACAGGCACACACACACACAGGGACGCACACACACACACACAGGCACGCACACGCACACACACACACAGGGACAGGGACACACACACACAGGGACGCACACACACACACACAGGGACGCACACACACACACAGGGAAGCACACACACACACAGGGAAGCACACACACACACAGGGACAGGGACACACACACACAGGGACGCACACACACACACACAGGGACGCACACACACACACAGGGAAGCACACACACACACAGGGACGCACACACACACACAGGGAAGCACACACACACACACAGGGACGCACACACACCAGCTCCAAGCGTCGGCAGGGACAATAGGCCCTTTCACGCTGATATCATCATCCTACGACTTCAATGCTGCTATTCAGACCTTTATGTGAATATAGGAGAACATCATGAGAGGAGAGGAGGAGAGGAAAGGTGGAGAGGAGAGGTGGAGAGGTGGGGAGGAGAGGACGAGAGGTGGAGAGGAGGAGAGGTGGAGAGGAAGAGAGGAGGAGAGGAGGAAAGGTGGAGAGGAGAGGTGGAGAGGAGAGGTGGAGAGGTGGGGAGGAGAGGACGAGAGGTGGAGAGGAAGAGAGGAAGAGAGGAGGAGAGGAGGAGAGGTGGAGAGGAGGAGAGGTGGAGAGGTGGAGAGGTGGAGAGGAGGAGAGGTGGAGAGGAGGAGAGGTGGAGAGGAGGAGAGGAGGAGAGGAGGAGAGGAAGAGAGGTGGAGAGGAGGAGAGGAGGAGAGGAGGAGAGGAGGAGAGGTGGAGAGGTGGAGAGGTGGAGAGGTGGAGAGGAGGAGAGGTGGAGAGGAGGAGAGGTGGAGAGGAAGAGAGGAGGAGAGGTGGAGAGGTGGAGAGGAGGAGAGGTGGAGAGGTGGAGAGGTGGAGAGGTGGAGAGGAGGAGAGGTGGAGAGGTGGAGAGGTGGAGAGGAGGAGAGGAGGAGAGGAGGAGAGGTGGAGAGGTGGAGAGGAGGAGAGGAGGAGAGGTGGAGAGGTGGAGAGGTGGAGAGGTGGAGAGGAGGAGAGGTGGAGAGGAGAGGAGCGTGGAGGAGGAGGAGAGTGGGGAGGAGGAGAGTGGAGAGGAGGAGAGTGGAGAGGAGGAGAGGTAGAGAGGTGGGGAGGAGAGGAGGAGAGGTGGAGAGGAGAGGTGGAGAGGAGAGGAGGAGAGGAGGAGAGGAGAGGAGGAGAGGTGGAGAGGTGGGGAGGAGAGGAGAGTGGAGAGGAGGAGAGGGGAGAGGAGGAGAGGTGGAGAGGAAGAGAGGTGGAGAGTAAGAGAGGTGGAGAGTAAGAGAGGTGGAGAGTAAGAGAGGTGGAGAGGAAGAGAGGTGGAGAGGAAGAGAGGAGGAGAGGAGGAGGAGAGGAGGAGAGGAGGAGAGGAGAGGAGGAGAGGAGGAGAGGAGAGGAGGAGAGGTGGAGAGGTGGGGAGGAGAGGAGAGTGGAGAGGTGGAGAGGAAGAGAGGTGGAGAGGAAGAGAGGTGGAGAGGAAGAGAGGTGGAGAGGAAGAGAGGTGGAGAGGAGGAGAGGAGGAGAGGAGGAGAGGTGGGGAGGAGAGGAAGAGAGGTGGGGAGGAGAGGAGGAGAGGAGAGGTGGAGAGGTGGGGAGGAGAGGTGGAGAGGTGGGGAGGAGAGGAGAGTGGAGAGGTGGAGAAATGGGGAGGAGAGGAGAGTGGAGGAGGAGGAGAGTGGGAAGGAGGAGAGTGGAGAGGAGGAGAGGTAGAGAGGTGGGGAGGAGAGGAGGAGAGGAGGAGAGGAAGAGAGGAGGAGAGGAGAGGAGGAGAGGAGGAGAGGAGGAGAGGTGGAGAGGAGAGGAGAGGTGGGGAGGAGAGGAGAGTGGAGAGGTAGAGAGGAGAGGAGGAGAGGAGAGTGGAGAGGAGGAGAGAGGAGGAGAGTGGAGAGGAGGAGAGGTGGAGAGGAAGAGAGGTGGAGAGGAGAGGTGGAGAGAAAATTACACTGACGTCATCAGAGCGCGACGTATGTTTGTTGTTGTTGAACGCTGTCAAACGTCAAAACTAAAACCTGTCGAACATTGAAACCTGAACTAGCTGACTCGGCGGTTCTCAAATGGAGGTCGCTATTGAACGTTTCCAGCGTTGCAGGAGCTGCGTTTACTTTGCTTTGTTCCGGGACAATGTGGACTGCGTTGACTTTCAATGTTGCAACTGCTTGCTTGTGGAGGACTACAGGAGCGAAGTAGCTACTCTTAGCAAGCAAGTACCAGACCTACATCAGCTACTGGGCCCACCTACGTTTTATTTTTCTTCCACCCCAGTAGCCGGACGCCGCTCTGGTCTGGTGGGAGTTTCGCCGCCGTGTCGGCTCTCCACAGCCGACTGGCCGATGCTCAGCAGGGTTCCATCCCCGAAGGGTCGGAGCTAATCTCAACCCAACCAACCAGACATGGAGGTACGTCACTCGCCGTGGAAGTCGTAGAAGGCGTCCTCTGGCAACGGGGGTCTCCATGGAGATGTTGAGCCCGGAACTGACACAGACTAGAAACAGCTTTGCCGCCCTGGATCCAGAGGTTCCGGTGCCTTCTTCCTTGGGGGCTTCCCAATCAAGATCGGATCCGGAGGTACCTGTCTTTTCGTCCTCGGTTCTGTCTCCCTCTCCGGTGGCTTCTACCTCGGGCTCAGATCCTCGGAGCTCCCAGCCTCACCAGACCGTGAGGCTGCCTGAGAGACCGGCCCATTCAACATCACCAGCTGTCATCATAGGCAGCTCTATGGTGAGAAACATCTCGGTCCCCAAGACAAAAACCCTGTGCTACCCAGGAGCACGAGTACAGGACATAACAAGGCTGCTTCCGACTGTTCTACCACAGATGCCGGGAGCTGACACTGTCGTAGTCCATGTGGGGTCAAACGACATCAGGAGGGCTAGCTCGGAACATCTGAAAATGGATTTTAAAGAACTGATTTTAGCATTAAAAGACTCCAAAAAACAGCCAATAATTTCAGGTCCAGTACCATCGTTGGGCCGCGGGTGTGAACGATTCAGCAGACTACTGGCATTACACATCTGGCTAAAAGACTGTAGCTCTGCTGGAGTCACTTTTATAGATAACTTTGACACCTTCTGGAAACAGAAGATACTCTACAGGAATGACAGAGTCCATCCAAATCATCTTGGCTCCTGGACTCTGTCCACGCATTTCAAGGCTGCGTTGAAACAATGACTGGTAAATGATCCAAGACCTGCTCAGTTAATCCCTCCCATTGTGACAATGACTGGTAAATGATCCAAGACCAGCTCAGTTAATCCCATTGTGACAATGAGTCGTCATAATGCTGCATCAAATGTACATGATCTTAGGGGCATTGGCAAACACAATGTAAGTCATTTAATTGATGTACCCCTAATTGCACCGAATATATCTGTTTATCCTACAGCTATTGTAATCAGTAATCATGAGCCTATAAACCAGAGTTACACTGTTAGCACTGAGGCGGTGTGCAATAGTAGGAAGACCACTTTATGCAGCTCACCCTGCACTATCAGCTCCAATGTAAATAACATGAGTAAGTCCACCTCTGATAAGCTTCCCAGTAAAGCATGAAAAACAATCAACAACCCAGAACAGTGCTAGAAATAGCCCATATTAACATATGCAGCCTGAGAAACAAGGTCCATGAAGTCAATAACTTGCTTGTAACAGATGACATTCATATTCTGACTATCTCTGAAACTCACTTAGATAACACCTTTGATGATACAGTGGTAGAAATACAAGGTTATAACATCTACCGAAAAGACAGAAATGTCGATGGGGGCAGTGCTGCTGTTTGTATTCAGAAGCACATTCCTGTAAAGATTAGAGAGGATCTCATGTTAAATACTGTTGAAGTAATATGGCTACAGGTTCATCTGCCTCACCTAAAGCCCATTCTGGTGGGAAGCTGCTATAGACCACCAAGTGCTAACAGTCAGTATCTGGACAACATGTGTGAAATGCTTGATAATGTATGTGATATCAACAGAGAGGTATGTTTTCTGGGTGATTTAAATATTGACTGGCTTTCATCAAGTTGCCCAATCAGTTAAAAGCTTCAAACTGTAACCAGTGCCTGCAACCTGGATCAGGTTGTCAGTCAACGACTACCTGGGTATTTACAAAGGAATGAAAGGAATGAAATCATCAACATGTATTGATCACATTTTTACTGACGCTGCAGATATTTGCTCTAAAGCTTTATCCAAATCCATACGATGTAGTGATCACAATATAGTAGTCAAATCTAGGAAAACCAAAGTTCCAGAGGCTGGGCCTAATATAGTGTATAAGAGGTCATACAATACGTTTTGTAGTGATTCATATGTTGACGGTGTAAAGAATATTTGCTGGTCTGTGGTGTGTAATGAGGAGCAACCAGACGCTGCACATGAAACTACTTACTCCAGTTACTAATAAGCACGTACCCATTAAGAAAATGACTGTAAAAACTGTTAAATCCTCGTGGATTGATGAGGATTTTAAAAAATTGTATGGTTGAGAGGGATGAGGCAAAAGGTACGGCAATTAAGTCTGGCAGCCCAACTGATTGGCAAACGTACTGCAAATTAACAAATCATGAGACTAAACTGAATAAAAAGAAGAAACTATACTATGAAACAAAGATACATTATATAAAGAATGTATAGTATAGTAATGATAGTAAAACACCTTTGGGGGGAAAAAAATTCTAACTCGGCTCCTTAATTTATTGAATCAGACGGCTCATTGAATCAGACGGCTCATTGAATCAGACGGCTCATTGAATCAGACGGCTCATTGAATCAGACGGCTCATTGAATCAGACGGCTCATTGAATCAGACGGCTCATTGAATCAGACGGCTCATTGAATCAGACGGCTCATTGAATCAGACGGCTCATTCATCACAAACCCACTGATATTGCAAATTACTTTAATTGACTTTTTCATTGGCAAGATAAGCAAACTTAGGGATGACATGCCAGCAACAAACGCTGACACTACACATCCAAGTATATCGGACCAAATTAGGAAAGACAAGCATTGTACTTTCGTAAAGTCAGTGTGGAAAAAAATCTGTTGTCTATCAACAATGACAAAACACTGGGGTCTGACAATCTAGATGGAAAATTACTGAGGATAATAGCGGACGATATTGCCACACCTATTTGCCACATCTTTAATTTAAGCCTTCTAGAGAGCGTGTGCCCTCAGGCCTGGAGGGAAGCTAAAGTAATTCTGCTACCCAAGAATAGTAAAGCCCCCTTTACTGGCTCAAATAGCTGACCAATCAGCCTGTTACCAACCCTTAGTAAACTTCTGGAGAAAGTGTTGACCAGATACAATTACATTATACAGTAAACAAATTGAAAACAGAATTTCAGCATGCTTATATGGAAGGACACTCAACTACAGCACTTACACAAATGACTGATGATTGGCTGAGAGAAATTGATGATAAAAAGATTGTGGGGGCTGTCTTGTTAGACTTCAGTCCAGCTTTTGACATTATTGATCATAGTCTGCTTCTGGAAAAACTTGTGTTATGGCTTTACACCCCCTGCTATAATGTGGATAAAGAGTTACCTGTCTACCAGAACACAGAGGGTGTTCTTTAATGGAAGCCTATCAAATATAATCCAGTTAGAATCAGGTATTCCCCAGGGTAGCTGTTTAGGCCCCTTGCTTTTTTCAATTTTTACTAATGACATGCCGTTGGCTTTGAGTAAAGCCAGAGTGTCTATGAACGCGGATGACTCAACACTGAACACGTCAGCTACTACAGCGACTGAAATAACTGCAACACTCAACAAAGAGCGGCAGAGCTGCAGTTAGTTTCAGAGTTGGTGGCAAGGAATAAGTTAGCCCTAAATATTTCTAAAACTAAAAGCATTACATTTGGAACAAAACACTCACTAAACCCTAAACCTCAACTAAATCTTGTATTAATTAATGTGGAAATTGAGCAAGTTGAGGTGACTAAACTGCTTGGAGTAACACTAGATTGTAAATGGTCAAAACATATTGATGCAGTAGTAGCTAAGATGGAGAGAAGTCTGTCTATAATAAAGCGATGCTCTGCCTTCTTAACAACACTGTCAACAAGGCAGGTCCTACAGGCCCTAGTTTCTACCTTCTTAACAGCACTATCAACAAGGCAGGTCCTACAGGCCCTAGTTTCTACCTTCTTAACAGCACTATCAACAAGGCAGGTCCTACAGGCCCTAGTTTCTACCTTCTTAACAGCACTATCAACAAGGCAGGTCCTACAGGCCCTAGTCTCTACCTTCTTAACAACACCATCAACAAGGCAGGTCCTACAGGCCCTAGTCTCTACCTTCTTAACAACACCATCAACAAGGCAGGTCATACAGGCCCTTGTGTTGTCGCACCTGGACTACTGTTCAGTCGTGTGCTCAAGTGGCACAAAAAATGACTTTTGCAATTGTCTCAGAACAGGGCAGCACGGATGACACTTGGATTTACACAGAGAGCTAATATTAATAATATGCATGTCAATCTCTCCTGACTGAAAGTGGATGCAAGCAGTAAAATTACATTCAAAACGGATCAAAAACACCTTATGGAACAGCGGGGACTGTGAAGCAACACAAACATAGGCACAGACACACACGATAACATACACACACATGGATTTAGTACTGTAGATATGTGGTAGTGGTGGAATAGGGGCCTGAGGGCACACAGTGTGTTGTGAAATCTGTGAATATATTGTAATGTTTTTAAAATTGTATAAACTGCCTTAGTGTTGCTGAACCCCTGGAAGACTAGCTGCTGCCTTGGCAGAAACTAATAGCGATCCATAATAAACCCCAGGAAGAGTAGCTGCTGTCTTGGCAGGAATTAATGGGGATCCATAATAAACCCCAGGAAGAGTAGCTGCTGTCTTGGCAGGAACTAATGGGGATCCATAATAAACCCCAGGAAGAGTAGCTGCTGCCTTGGCAGGAACTAATGGGTATCCATAATAAACCCCAGGAAGAATAGCTGCTGCCTTGGCAGGAACTAATGGGTATCCATAATAAACCCCAGGAAGAATAGCTGCTGCCTTGGCAGGAACTAATGGGGATCCATAATAAACCCCAGGAAGAGTAGCAGCTGCCTTGGCAGGAACTAATGGGG
>NC_052318.1:462962-465462 GCF_016432855.1 Salvelinus namaycush
GGCACCGGTATAATAATAATATTTATATATAATGGTGTGTGTATGTATGTATGTATGTATGTATGTATGTATGTATGTATGTGTGTGTGTGTGTGTGTGTGTGTGTGTGTGTGTGTGTGTGTGTGTGTGTGTGTGTGTGTGTGTGTGTGTGTGTGTGTGTGTGTGTGTGTGTGTGTGTGTATGTGTGTATATGTATATATATATGTATGTATGTGTATATATATATATATATATATATATATTATTTTGTATTGTTTTCAATGTACTTTACTCAAACCAGTGAATATCACTTATTATAAATGAGATCATTAACTATCAGCTCTTGGAATATCCAGGGCCTTTACTCTTCACATTTTGGTTATAAAACAACAAATCCAGAATTTATTAAAAACATCAAAGGACAGGACATCATAATCCTACTGGAAACATGGTGTCGTGGAGACATAGATACTCAGTGTCCCTCAGGCTATAGAGAAAGTTTACTACCATCAATCAAACATAAAAATGTTAAACGGGGCCGAGACTCAGGTGGAATCATCATTTGGCATAAGCAGGACTTGGCACTGAATGAAATGAAAAAAGGTACCAGTCACATTTGGCTAAAACTTAACAAAGGTATAATCTATTGTGACAATGATGTGTACATATGTGCAGCTTATGCTCCTCCTTCAGATTCACCATATTATGATGATCAGTTTTTTGACAATCTCGATACAGAAATCATTACATTTCAGGCAGAGGGTAAAGTGCTTCTTTGTGGAGATTTCAATGCAAGAACAGGTTCTGAGCCTGACTACACTGATGCGGGAGGTAACCACCACATATTTGGTAACCCCTCCTTGTACAGCAGCCCTATTATAAATAATAGAAACAGTCCTGACCAAATACTGAACAAAAATGGGAAGGAGTTAGTGCATCTCTGTCGAGCCTTAGGCCTGTACATGCTTAATGGTAGAATCAGAGGGGACTCTTTAGGTCAGTTTACTTACTGCTCAGCTCTTGGGACAAGTGTAGTCGATTATGCCATCACGGACATTGACCCCTCCTCCATTAGTGCATTCACTGTCAGACCACAGACACCATTGTCAGATCACAGTCAGATCAACGTGTTTTTGAAGAAATTAACCGGCAATATTCATTCAAAAAAACTGCCCAATAAACTCTTCAACATAAACCAATCATACAGATGGGCTCCAAACAGTGCAGAGAGATTCATTGAAACATTGAACTCAAAAGAAATGATGAACTCTATACAGTTTTTCAATAACTCACAATACCAAAACAATAAAGATGGTGTCAATTCGGCTACTCTAAACATCAACTGCATATTCCAAAAAGCAGCATCGAAAGCAAATTTAAGAAAACCAAAGAAATGCAACATCAGAAACAAAAAACAAAATGTTTCTGACAAATGGTTTGATAATGAATGTAAAACAATTAGAAAACACCTAAGACAAATGTCAAACAAAAAACATAAGCAGCAAAACAACCCAGAGCTACGATATGAATACTTTGAAACTCTGAAACAGTATAAACATACACTGAAACGCAAGAAACTGAATTATACCAACAAGACACTTGATGAAATTGAAAACGCAATTGACCAAAATCAGTTCTGGGACATGTGGAACAATTTAAGCACAACAAAGCCACAAGAATTAGCCATACAAGATGTAGGAATTTGGAAAACTTATTTTGATAATCTATACAAAAACATCCCACAAAAAGACTTAAAACAGAACCAATTAGAAATTAAAGAAAAATTGAACATCCTTGAATCAGTCATTAAAAATAACCAAAATCCATTAGATTACCCAATAACCCAACAAGAACTAAATGAAAAGCTCAAATCTATTAAATCAAAGAAGGCTTGTGGTCTAGACAACATCAGAAATGAAATGCTGAAAAACAGCACACCTGAGTTGCAAAATGCTGTGCTTAAATTGTTCAACATGGTTTTAACTTCTGGCTGCTTCCCTGATGTCTGGAACCAGGGGCTCATCTCCCCTATCCACAAAAGTGGAGACAAATCAGACCCCAATAATTACAGGGGAATTTGTGTAAACAGTAACTTGGGAAAGGTTTTCTGTAGCATTTTGAATTCAAGAATCCAAACCTTTCTTCAAGAAAAAAATGTAATAACTAAATGTCAAATTGGCTTTCTCCCTAACCATCGCACTACTGACCATATATACACCTTACACACACTAATTAATAAACATGTCCACCAAAAAAAAGAGGGCAAAATCTTTGCTTGCTTTATTGACTTTAAAAAAGCATTTGATTCTATTTGGCACGAAGGGCTATTCTACAAAATTCTACAAAGTGGGCTTGGTGGTAAGGTGTATGACTTAATAAAATGTATGTACACAGAAAACAAGTGTGCAATAAAAATCAAAAACCAAAGAACAGAATTCTTTTCACAATGTCGAGGTGTGAGACAAGGCTGTAGTTTGAGTCCAAATCTTTTCAACATTTATATCAATGAATTAGCAGACAT